>NW_012117088.1:2047355-2092272 GCF_000951035.1 Colobus angolensis palliatus
GGGAGGCTGAGACGGGAGAATGGCGTGAACATGGGAGGCAGAGCTTGCAGTGAGCAGAGATCACCCCACTGCACTCCAGCCTGGGTGACAGAGCAAGACTCCGTCTCACCAAAAAAAAGAAAAAAAAAAAAAAGAGGTAGAAGAGACAGTAAAATAAAACCAAAATGCAAGGAGCCAGGCTACAACATGTTGTAAATTCAGGTAGAATATTCTTCCTCCACCATTAGAGTCCTATTTTGCCTTCCAACAGCAGAATTCAGGTTCAGAGTCTTGTTTTCTTCCTGCATCTTGTTACTGACTACGATCACAGAAAAACAAACTCTTCTGAAAATCCCTGAATGTGATCGACATGATTCAAGCATATGGGAGTTACTATTAAGCGTGACAGGGCACAAAATACTTTTCCTTAAGTTAAAGAACTTTACCAAACATCATCCAGGTTATAACAACATACATTTTGGTTGAAGCCACAAAGAGTACATTATGTTTGCAACCCGGCTGGCAGGAGGCAGATACAGACTGTCCATCACTGGGAAGAATGTGAGGGAAAATACATCATTCAGGCTGGATCACTCCTGCAAACAGCTGTCAACTATAGGCATCACAATTACCTATGCAAAGAAGAGCTTAACTTCAATGTGATAAATGACATTTGGGCATGAATCCAATATTGTAATAGTTCAAACATTTATCAAGCTAGCATTTTTCTCCAAATGCTTTCTCTCTATAAGTGGAGCAGTAAGAGATTGCCTTACAAAAAATGAGTGAAAAGACTCTCATAGGATCTACACCTTCTGAAATAGCACTATGATTCAAGTACTTCTTGATCAACAATTATTTTTGGTATTCAGGTTTGTTTTGTTTTGAATTTGAACAATTCAAGTTCTTCTAATCCCTTCTTTCTGCAGCATCAATAGGTCTGCTTGATTTTTAGATCGGCTTGATTTTTTTTTCTGACAATTTGTTAACCAAGTTTTCTGAGTGTGAATATGCCATTGTCCCAGGCCATGTGTTTCCACTGAATTCTTTCCTTGGGAAAGATACCGTGATTCATAGCTTAACACCATATCTCTTGTGCTTCTGCCACCTTCCCCTAGTCCCTCATCAAAGAGTTGTCCATAATAAATAAAGAGCACCTACTTAGAAATGTGTCCCAGAAGGATGCGTTGCAATACTGGCAGCACATCACTAACCTCGTGTGGAGAACACTGGCACCAAATTGTTTCTAGATTTCAGACGTTGAACTCTGTTTTTAAGTCTCACCCTCACCACACACATTTGGGTGCTTAGCCAGCTGGTCAGCTGGTCAATTCCTATGGATAGAGATGACAGCAAGGAGTTATTTTTCTGAGAGCTTCTGATGCCTAAAAAAATAGGAAAATAAAGCCCAAACAAGGAAACCAATGTGTAATAAACCTAAAGATATTGCCAAATTGCAGGAGCCAGAAGTAGATACTAAATGAAATCTGCAACATAGCACCCAGGACCCTGACTGATCTCCCCTTCACTCCAGGCACATCATATGCTTCTGTCCCTTAAACCTCCAGGGCTGCAAATGTGGAACTCTACCCAGCCAGAGGACCTGAGCATGGGCTGTCATCCTCTCGATGGAACATCCTCTCCCACTTCCCTTCTTCTCATTACCCACTTTGCCTAAATGATTTCAACAAATCCTTCAGGTGCCAACTCAAGTGTTAGTTTCTCAGAGATTTTCCCAAACTTTGCATGTGCTCATTGCACCCTCTGCTTATCTCAGGGTATGATTTCCACCTGCTTTTTCTCCAAGATTGTAAGTTCCATGTGACCATGAACCACATCTGTTTACTCAATAGTATATGCACATCAGCTAACTCAGCATGTGGCACTTAGTAAATGCTAATATTTGTTGAATGAATGAAGTGTGTAAGGACTCAGTGAAGTTATGTATGTCGAGTACTTCATATAAAACTTGGCATATGAAAGTCTCTCAGTATCCTTTTGACATATTCAGTATTAACAATTATGAGCACTTGGCAGCAGGCCTGGAAAGCAACCAGTCCAGATTGCTCCAGAACCTTCAGGAAGAATTTATTCAGAAAAGAAGCAAAGCGACTCTTTGATAGTTTTGACTATGTGCAAAATTGAATTGAGAGGCATTGCACAGAGTTATTGGAGTATAGAAGACTTAGGCTTAGATTCAAAAATTAAGAAAACAAATTTAAAAAGCAAACTTAGCCTACAGTAATAGTTGGAAATACATAAAATGAAGGAAATATAATTTATGTATATTATATGGCTTAAAAATGAACACGATCACTTTTAAAAAAAACTACTAGGTAAAAAGTTAACGTAAGATTGTAATATAACTATATTTTGAGAATTAAATGAGGATTAGGAAAAAGAAACTGGGAGATTAAGATCCTAATTCATCATAATTGAAGTCAGTTGATCAATTAAGTCTAAAATTAAATAATGGGCTGGGTGTGGTGGCTCATTCCTATATCCCAACACTTTGGGAGGTCAAGACAGGAGGATCACTTGAAGTCAGGAGTTCGAAACTAGCCTGGACAACATAGGGAGACTCTGTCTCTGCAAACAACAACAACACTGAAACAGATTAGCTGAATATTGTGGTACAAACCTATAGTCTTATCTACTTGGGTAGCTTATTTGAGGCCAGGAGGTTGACGTTACAGTGAACTGTAATCGCACCACTGCACTCCTGTCTGGGTGATAGAATGAGACCTTGTCTCTAAAACAATAAAAAGTAAGTAAAAAATAAAACAAAACAGAAGAATCAAATCAGTACATGCACATTATTTTGAAAATGGATACAAATAACAGAATAAATTGCTAAAAGGTGAGCACAGCAGTAGGTGGGGAGCATAAAGCTCTTTTGTACTTTTAGTACTAACACAATTAGTATATATTTTTTTGACAAAGATAAAAATTAATTTAATATAGACTTCAAAAGATTTAAAATTACTTTATTGAAACATTTAAGTAGAAAGTCATAACATCTACTTACCATGTTTTAAAATATTTCAATATGGATAAAGATGTAAAGAAATAGCACATAAGATAGGTTTTGTATTTCATTCACAAATCCCAATCTATTTCAATTATGGCTGAATTTAACCGCAGTTCTATGTGACTGACAGAAATCCAGCTTTCATCAAACTAACATCAGTGTAGAAGCCATGGTGTTGTTAGTGATCGTATATTTCTAATTAACTTCTCTTAAAATAAAATTTTCTGGAATAGACATTTGTGACACTTTGTGGTTATCCAGTGTTTTGAATACCTTCCTATGTTGGGGAACTTCCCACAATAGGAGGACTCTCTCCCCATGGGAACAGCCAGAGATTCACTTTCCTGGCCTTCCTATAGCTGAGGTCGAGGCATTTAACTTGGGCTTTGCCAACGCTCTCAAGATGGAGACTCAGGAAAGAGCACCATGAGGGTGCAGACACTGCAATGTACAGACGCTTTTTCTGGACAGGCGGGAGGGAGGAAGGTGAGGTCTGAACTCTAATACTAGGACGAGGTACCATTGTCACCTTTACTCAGTGGTGGGAACAGTGAGGTCTTGCAGGGATCACCACAGAGGTATTTTCTTTTTCATACAGGATCCAAATGTAGTTCATCCATTGTGATTGGTTCATATGTATTACGTATCTCATTTAATCCACAGGGTCATTCTTTGTCCGTTTTTATTTCTTTGCAACTTAAGTTGAAAAACAGTGTTTACCACATAGAGTTTCTCAGAGTTTGGAGTTTGCATCCCCATGGTGTAGTTTAAATGTCTCTCTATCTTCTTCAATAAATACAAATAAGTAGATGCTTTTAAGATTAAGTAGTTTCATGCCAACAATTTTTAATGGCAAAACTGCTTCATGGATGTTATTGTATTCTTCCACCAGGAGGTTCATAATTTCTGATTGTCTTATTTTTGTTTTGTTAGCAGTTATTGATGACCAATGCCTAGATCTGTTAGTTCCTTAGTGCTTACAAAATAAGGATCTTCTAATTATCATTCCTTTTTTATGTATTAGTTGGAATTCTTCCGTAAAGAGAAACTTCCTCTTACATACTCTTTGGTTACAAATCATATGAGAAAGGCAGAATAAATGTCTGATTATTTCCCTTTATTTGCCAGTTTACCAGTAATTAATTGGTTCTCTAGTGTCCTTTAATTCTAGATGATGACCAATTAGGAATTTAAATTTTAAGTGTAAATGGTGACCAATTACCAAGGAATTTTAAATTTTAGAATTATTGTGAACTCATGAATTTAAACACATTTCATGTGTTTCAGTCAATTATGCTCATTATTCTTACTGATATTTAAACTGTCCCGTTTTGGGCCAATGAGAGTCTATTCAATTGGCTCTTGAGAATGTTGAACATGGATTTTGTTTTTATTTATGATTGGTAATACCTTCTGTAGTAGTTTTTCCTCCATGCCATGTCACCAACAAATAAAAGTGGTTTTGTCTCTTCTAATTACTTTTCGTTTTCTAATTTTCTTGGCTGATACTACCAATTCAATGTGAAATAATAGTGAAAATAATGGACAATCTTGTTCTATTCCCAACTTTAATGGGAAATCCTCTAATGTCTCCCCATTAAGTAAGATGCTGGCTTTTGGTCTAAAGTGTATGTTTTATCATTTTAAAGAAATAGAGATCCATTCCTATTTTACTGAGTGTTTTCAACACACATACACACACACACAAATGGATTTTGCCAATTTTGCTGCTTATTTTCAGTCACTGATAGCTCTGATGAGAATCCTGAATTTTCTATTCCAACTTTATTAGAGAAATATCATTGGTTTGCCTTTTCTGCCTGCTGAATTAATTCTGTGTATTTAAAAAAAACAGTCTTTTCTCTACACTACCTAACACATTGTATAAAAAGAGTAATTCTGTGATGTCATTTCTTTATTCTAAAAACCCCATGACCTTTTTTAACTGATCAACAATTCAGGGCCAGCTAGCTTCTATGATTCTAACTCTGCCATTCATCAAGTATCTAGTCTTTTTTTTTTTTAAATACGGAATCTCGCTCTTGTTGCCCAGGCTGGAGTACAATGGTGCAATCTCAGCTCACTGCAACCTCTGCCTCCCGGGTTCAAGAGATTCTCCTGCCTCAGCCTCCCAAGTAGCTGGGATTATAGGCATGCACCATCACACTCGGCTAATTTTTATATTTTAGTGGAGACAGGGTTTCACCATGTTGGCCAGGCTGGTCTCAAACTCCTGACCTCAGGTGATCCACTTGCCTCAGCCTCCCAAAGTGCTGGGATTACAAGCATGAGCCACTGCACCCAGCCAAGCTGATCTTGAGTGATTATTTTGTATCCATAAGAAATTATCACACAGAATCAAATACCTCTCTTCTTTAATAAAAACTGAATTTTGAAGGAATATATTGGACTTGACTATAAGTTATCTTTTAAAATTCCAAGTAAAATATTAGAAAGGATTTAAAAATGTATTCCTTTATATACATTCTGAAAGTTAGAAAATTACAGAAGCTACTTTGGAAGAAGATCTTATAAGAAGAAATTAAGAAATAATGTCAAGGGAAAAAATGTGTGAACAAAGAAAAGATACAGTAGTTTCAGTGAGATATATTTGAATAGAGAATAATCATTTCCTGTGCTTCAAATAGTCTCCTTTTACATTGCTGTGTGCAGTAAAAGCTTATTATACCTAAATAAAATTATTATTTGTAAATTATGATCAGGAGTAAAGTGTCATAACGTCACCACCAAATTCTCTATTTAGGTTAGTGTCATGTTAATGTAACTATACCTGGGACTATTGGCTATATTCAGATATGGGTAGTCCATTTTTTCTTAGCATTAACATTCAGCAAATATTGATAGATCAATCAAGCTCTCTGGATTTTACTTTCTTAATCTACCTCACAGAAAATGTCAATGCCATTCATTCTCAGAACTCAAACTTATAGTTAACAAGGCTAAAAAGAGATGTTAAACAAATTCTCAAATAAAATCGGGAGGTTTTAGGTAACTATACAAGAGTTTTTCTTGCCTTATACATCATAAACCATTGTTATACATTTCTAAAAACATTTTCTGCCTTTTGGCATATTTAATCAAAATATTGAAGTGTCTTTAAATACAGCTAGAGTCAGAGGTTTCTCTGATTTAGAAAATTGCCACTCAATTAGGCAAGTTCATTTGTCTACACTCACCTGATTCATTTAAATATTGGATTTATCTCTACTCACATTCCTGAAGCACTACACATTGGCTAGGTGATTTTTAAAATTTTTAGTAAAATAAGATAATGGACTTGCCACACATCTCCTCTTGTTTTCATTTAAGAGATGTGCTTGCTTAATAAAGTAGAAATGCTGGAGGAGATGGCAAGTGCAAACTGTGTGGCAATCTGGCCAAATCTGAACTGCAGGGGAAGGTGTGAAAAGGTGGATGAATGAATAACTGGATGGCAATTTGGGATGAGTGCACTGGGGACACCACCTGCTAAACACTGAAGCCTATAGAAACATTGCTCGTGTGGAGAATGAAGAAGGGTAACCATGGAGCAGAATTAAGAATTGTAGATGAGTCCACTGGTTGGAGATAGTTAACACAGGGAATACACTGAAGTTACCAAAGTGAGGACAACTGTCTTGTTAGCACTTAATTAGGATGATAGGTATATCCCTGGTACCCTATCAGGCCTCTTTCTTACTTTTAAATTGTAAGAGTTGGGTTATTAGGCATGGTCTCTTTAATTACCTTTATATTCACTTGTCTAATAAAACTGATAACAGTCATAGTGTCCTTCAGACTCAAAACATTAACTCTACCAGCGGTGAAAATGAGTACAAGGGAGAGGACCCTGTTCACCTCTAATAGGGCTTTTCAACCAGCCTCCTCATCAACTCAAGAGCCTGCTTATTGCAGTGAGCCCTGAAGATCGGTAACATTACATGAATACTGGGAAGGAAGACTTTACTTTTTGCCTCTTGTGCCCATTAGAAAGACCAATCTCACCCAAAACACATGTAAACGACACAGGAGACGTCTGAGAAACGAATGCCTGTTCATACCATGAGGCGCGATCCAACATAAAGTCTACTCCTTGGCATACACCTTAAGTCAAAGTAATCAATTCTTTTGGCAATCAGCATTATGAGGCTTCATTAATTGGCACTTAATTCTGGAATCCTAGAACCAGAAGGAATCTTATTGAATAATCTAATTTAAACCTCATCTCAAGGCAAATACTCTCTTCCTCAATCACATGAAATGGAAGATGAATTATGCTCAAAAAAAAAGGATTTCATTCATTTCTGTCAGCATTAGTGCTTATAGGTTAACCTTGACTTGACTATAAGTCAATGATTAATAATATAGGCACCAAGCTACCTGTGAGTGCTATAGGGAATTAAAATGAAGACATAATTCCTGGCCTCCAGAAATTTACTACAGAATGACAGAGACAGAGCAAACATAGGAAATTAGGCATAACTAGTTGTAAAAAGAACTTGCCGCCCTCAGCACTGAACTCTCTGGCTCTTATGAGGTACCCCAGCGCCTATCCAGTGGCCAGGTTGTTGGATGGAGCTTCTTTGCTCAGCCACTATTGATTGATGTCTTAATTGAATAATCTGTCACATTTATCCTTCAAGATAAGTTCTGTCACACCCTGTAGTCAAGCCTGGCCCAAAAGAATTGTTGAGACAAAGGTAAAAAAGACACCTCAGATATGAGAAATTCCAGCCACGGGATCAGAGAGGAGCTGAAAGAACAAGGGTTTTTAACCTTATGTTATTTCCCCAGTGGGGATGAATAAGCAGTACCCATCACACCATAAAGTACTTATTAATTGACCCTTCAATCTTTTATTTTTATTTAGCACTATCCTATTTTTAAGGACCCCAGAAAGTCCTCCTACTTATTTTAGCCATTTTTATATATTTCTTTAATACTTTTAAAAGTCCTCCTCACAACTCTAAATATGAAACAATACATTTTAATAGCAGGGAAATAAGGTCCCAGTTCTTGTGTGTGCCATAATTATGATTCTCATTGTAATTAGGCAATTATGATTACTCATTGAGTTATATAAGCCCAATATAAGTGCCTACCTGCAAATGAAGGAAATAGCACATTCATCAATGAGGCTCCTGCCTATAATTATGTGGGGATGGAAGAGTATCATTTTGTCACATCAAAGATGAAAACCCTGTTTCCAATAACTGTTATGGAAAAAAATGTTGGTATGCCTATTCTTAGTTGTAAACCCGAAACTTTAGTTCAAACAAAGTGTTACACATCATTAAAAGTAAAATATATTAATAATCTGTTCCTGTTAAAGTCACTAAACAGTATGTCACTGAAAAGATCTTTCAGATCCTTAACTATCCTTTCTGATGTCTGTAGAGTGGTTGTTTTATCTATTAAACTTCATCTTGTTATAATCATGAGTGGTATAATTAACATTTATCTTGGAACACAATGAATATTTAGGGATCCTCTTAGTCTACAAACAGGAAATATAATAGGAGATCCTAGTATGCTAAGTGACTTAAATTCTCAAATTGTGGGACCCCTAGTGACAGGGGGTGGCCTTGCTTTGAAATCCTGGGCTCCACTAGGCTATAAGATCTCACTTGGAGCTAAGGATGTACTGGGACCAGTGTCCCTCTTCAGGACTCATAAGTCAGGGTCCCAAGAAGAAATAGAAGTCACCACACCTCCTCCAAGATTATTCAAATGAAGAGACTTTAACAAAGGGAATAATTACAGAGCTCAGGGAAAGGTTAAAGGAACCAACAAGGTATGTTGAGGCACTGATAAGCAACAGAAGGAAGTCATTACTATGTATTTGGTTAAAGAAGAAAAGGGAGGAAATAGCGTTATCAAGATACAATGAAAACTGGAGCCACAAAGAAGGGTCTGACAGGGAAGGGCTGTATTTCAGCCCAAAGATGTGGTACCAAAAAGGGGAGGAGGTGGAGATGAAACATCTTGATTATCTCTCCTCCTGTCCTTTGATCTCCTGCCAGCGTTTCTCATTGGCTGAATCCAATCAGAATCTAGAAAGGGAGCAGTTTTCAGGGATCAGCCTCCTGGGTACAAAGCAGTAAAAGAATAGATTGGGAGAAAAACAAACACAGAAGAACCAGCATGACCACTGAAGAGCAGCAAAACCAAGAGACGGCAAAAATTGCATGGCTTTCCAGGCTGCTTTCTCCAAACTCCTAGACACTTCTGAGTAAATTCTTGAAAGAACTATATACTCGTACAGTTTTCTGTACGAGAAAACTGATGAAGCCATTCCAAATAACTCTGGCCTACACATGCAGGGAGTGCTTGGAGATCTTAATTAGGACTTACAGAAATAGCCAACAAATATAGTCCATTGGAGGCTGAATGGGGAGCCCAGAGTTTTGAGGAACACTGATCAGCCAAGGACCTGGATGAAGCTGTATCTGACAGCATATTTCAGTGACCTATTGAAACTCAGAACAAGTTTATATCTTTCCCTGTCTTCTGGACACCTCCATGGAATAAACTACCTGCATTTCAAACTAAATATGTACCAAAAGCAAACTTACCATTTCTCTTTCTGCCTAGACTCTCCCATATCATCCTCAACCCAAGCCTTCCCCTAAACTGACACATACACACTCCCCAACAACCAAGAGTCCATTCTTCTTTCTGTCTTTCTTATTTCTGATAATGGGCATTATAATACTATCAACAAAGGAATTTATTGCCATGTCATTATTTTTTATTCCTTCCTGTCTACTGACATCTGGAGTCTGATGCCTGTAAGAGCCAACTTCCCCCTACATGGCACCTGCCAAGAGTGACCACCAGTCACTGTGCTTAGCTCACCCCATTGTCTTGAAGCATTTTGGTCCTTCTTATTTTAAAATTTCCTTTGTCACTTCTGGATCCCAAGACCTGTGCTGTATCTGCTAATTCAAGACCCTGCTTCAAGACACCTTGATTCAACTGAGGGCATCATTTACACCTGCCATCTGGACTACTCTTTGTTTTTGGCATCTCCATGTTAATAAATACCCTGTCTGGACTGACCCAGAAACTTCCCTCATATGTCTGATTTTTCCTCCCAAGTTTGCTCCAGCCTAGATAAGCAGAACTGAACAATTACCTCCTAAAATCAGCCAGCTCCCGAATCCCATAGATTCTATGTAAGCAAAATGCTAATTTAAAATAATTTTTTTAAAAATGCGGTGAGTTCTTTTTCTCTTCTATTATCATGTGAATGGTAGCATCTACACAAAGTTGCCATTTAAAACAAACTAACAAGTTTGCTCTCAAATGTCCCTGTGTGAGGCCACTATAGCAGGGGTAAGAGACTCTTCCTTGGTCAGTAACTCTCAACTTGAGCTGAACTTTGGCGCTACCTGAGGAGTATGGGAAAAAAATATCAATGCTTGGGTCCCACCACCCTAGTTTCTAACTCCACTGTGCTGAGTATGGTCTAGGTAAAGGGATTTTAAAAGCTCTTCCCACCTCATGATTCTAATGGACAGTCAAGGTTAAGAACTACTACTACAGGCTCAGCAAGTGTCTCCATCCTTTCTGTAATGGGTGTGATTCATTACATAAATGCATGGGGTTATTATTACATCAAATAAATCACATATATAAAACTGACTTGCACAGTGTCTGGCAAATGGTAGGTGCTCAATGAATGTGTTTTCCTATTCTCCTGCATCCTTCCAGAATCCTCCCTAAAAATGCCTCTGCAGTTTTAAGCCTCTCTGGAAGAGGCTATGTTCTTTCTAGGTAACAGCTATGTTATCAAATAATGTTCAGGCAGAAACAAACCATTGGAAAGGAAAATTCTTTAGAGATTAGAGAAGAGTGACAGCAAGAATGAGAAAAGTGTTCTTCTCAGGAAAAATGGATGAATACCAAAAACTAGGTTTACCTGATTCAGACTCCTGATTGTCAATCTCTTCAAAAGAAGCCAAAACTATTTGTAGTGCATGGAGATTTTTCCTTGGCAGTCAGTTTGTTTCTCAAAAGTTTTGCCATCGTGGACTCAGAATTGTCAATTAATGGAAGCATCTTTAAAGTGCCCCTTAATGATGAGAACACATGGACATATAGAGGGGAACAACACACACTGGGGCCTGTCAGAGGGTGGGAAGAGGGAGAGAAATAGAAAAAAAAAATACTTAAAATAAAGTACCATTTAAGATGCACCAGAAAACCCTTCTTTCTATCTCATTCCCTCATACCTACTAAAGGCACCTCTCACTCCTCAGTGCGCTGGTCAAACCCAATGTCTTCCAGGAAACTCTCCTAGCTCCTCTGGGATAGAATTATTCTCTCCCTCCACCTTACCATTGTAACTCTTCATTTATGAACACATTATAACTTATCATTAGAGACATTTATGTGTATGACAATCTCTGACAAACTATGATACTAGAAGGCAGGGACCAGAACTTTTCATCTTTATATCCCCCACCATCTACAGAACAGTGACTGAAACATAACAAGTTATAGATAATTGTTTGTGGAGTTTAAGAGTGTGAGAATCTATATCACACATGCAGTTTTCTATAATGTAATATATACACTCCTAAAAATCACTGCCGTATGCAATATCTTGCAATATAAACCACAGGACATCTGGGAAAATATGGGATTAGGTGTAACACATGTCAGTGACACATAAAAACAAGATTAGAACCTAGAAAAAAGAGTATCGCACATTAAGTGGTTAAGAAATACACAAATACTGCAATAAATATTGTACTTTACTTGAACAAAATCCGAAGCTTGCTTGCAGAAGTGGATGTCTGGAAGGGTTGTAGCTTGTAAGTCATTGTAAAGTATTGAAAGAGAATTTTCCGAAATCAGAAAAACAGAAACGTTGTAACAGTAGATGTGAAGGGGAGTGAGGACAGTGGATCATAATACCCCCAAAGACTGTAGACGACCAGTAGACATTTGAAGTGCATGGGGTGGGCTTTGTGTATTCCTTTGCTGTAAGGGCCAGTTGCAAGGGCTGCATTTTTCTGTGTTTACCTAGTGCTTCTGAGGATGAAATTGCACATTTATGAACATGAACTTCATATCGTGTTCAAATTCTTCCTTTATATATTAATCGTGTTAGAGCCAATTCACATTTTCAAAGTGTAGCAGAATCAACTTACCATATTTTATATATAGTATGAAATGTTATAGATTTTGAATTGAAAGTAGTCAGAAAGCTTTACATCAAAACACATTCTCTAGGTTACAAATAAAAAATGAGGGCTATGGTCTCTTTCAGGATGTAATTAAAGTGGCTAAATCACTTAGACTCATCGCATTCTTCTTTTTCATTCTCTAAAATGGAGATAATATGTTCTCTTCTTACCAGACAGGTGCAATGTGAAGACTGGGTAATATTCCACAGACCACTGAAGATGACAGTCATTCTGATAAACTCTGAGGAATAAGCTTTTATAAACTTCGTAACAAAGTCATATTCTTTGCATATCAAAGACTGAGCTTTGTCAACAGATATGTTTGTAACGTCTATAAAAAGCTTAGTAGTTGAATGAAAGTCAACATTTTAATATAAAGCATACAGGTCCAGTGGTACATTGCTTAAAGAGAAATCACTTCCAATTAATTTGTTCATGTCTAGCAATGGCCAGCTATTCATGAAAAATCATCCCCAACTTGTTCCTATGGCCCTAATAAAACAAAAGAGTGAGAAAGTGACATCATACTGCAGGTTCTTATATGCAAGTGAGAGCTAAATGCTGTGTAAACATGGACATAGAGTGTGGAATAATAGACATTGGATACTTGGGAGAGTGGGAGGATGGGAGGGGAGTAAGAAATTAGAAAGTACTTAGGGAGTACAGTGTATACTATTTGGGTGATAGTTGCACTAAAAGCCCAGATTTCACTGCTATGCAGTGTGTCCATGTAACAAAGCTAAACTTGTACATTTATACAAAGAAGAAGATGGGGGAAAAAAAAGAAAATGGCATTATATGTTGCTGGCAATATAGTTATGCAACAGCTTCTTCTGCCTTAAGTTTTTACTCTATTTAACACTATTTTTAAAGGATATTAATGATGATGCTTGACAGAAAAAGACATAATAAAGGTGTTTTAAAGTGGAGATATCAAGTAGGTGATTTGAAGAGAAATATAAAATCTAACTCTGAAAACATCTATCTTTGAGAAAACTAATAAGCAAATAAACGGAAATTTACATCAGGTAAGACATCCACTCTCTACCTTCTTCTCTGGACTGAAATCTGGCTTACTGTCTGCAACTTCACTTTTCCTGCAGTCCCTGACCATGAGACTGATTTTTCTCCTGGTGCCCCATTCTGCACTACCTGGATGTCCAAAAGGCATCTCCACTTCCCACGAGGTAGAAGGAATACCTTCTACCTCACGTAACTATCCCTCTTCTTTGACATTAATGAAACTTGGTTCCAGCCACTTTTACTCCACATCCCTTGTCTTCCACTGAACATTCTGACACTAATTCCACATTAAATATAAGACTTTGGTGCCCGGGCCCAAAATATATCTCTGTACTCCCGCTTTTGTGTTGTCCCAGGGAACCTGAACAAGCAAGTGGACAATCCGTTTATACCTTTGCCTCAGAGCCCTAACCTCTGATTTCAACGAAATTCAGCTGAACTTCCATACTCAATTCCAAACCCAAATGGCATATCCTAACCCAGAACCACACCACTTCCACAAGATTCAACTCTTCAGCAGTAGTTTCCCATGGCTGCTGTAATGAATTAATACACAAGAACTTGGTGGCTTAAAACAGCAAAACCTTTTTGTTCTTGCAGTTCTGGAGGCTAGATGTCAAAATCAGTTTCACTTGCTTTTTTCAGCATCCTGTGGCCTATGTAGATGTGTATGTGCGTGTACATATCCACACACAGGCTTACCTCAGAGATATGCCGGGTTTTGCTCTAGATCACTGCAATAAGGCAAGTATTGCAATAAAGTGAGCCACATGAATATTTCGGTTTCCTGGTATATATGAAAGTTATGTTTACACTATACTGTAGTCTATTAATTGTGCAATAGCATTATATCTGAAACACAATGTGCATACCTTCATTTAAAAATACTTTATTGCTGAAAATTGCCAATGGTCATCCGGGCCTTCAGTGACTGATAATCTTTTCACTGCTGGAGGGTCTTGTCTCAATGCTGATGGCTGCTGATTGATCAGGGTGGTGGTTGCTGAAGGTTGGGGTGGCTGTGGTGGTAGCACAACAATGAATAACACACAATGCCTCTTCCTTTCATGAAAGATTTCTCTGTAGCATGAGATGTTGGTGGGTAGCATTTCCCCACAGTAGGACTTCCTTCAAAATCGGAGTCAGTTATCTCAAACCCTGCTGCTGCTTTGTCTACTAAGCTTATGCAATCTTCTAATCCTTTGTTGTCATTTCAACAGTGTTCACAGCATCTTCATCAGGAGTATATTTCTTCTCAAGAAACTACGTTCTTTCTTCACCCATAAGAAGCAACTCCTCATCCATTAGTTTTATCATGAGATTGCAGGAATTCTGTCACATCTTCAGGCTCCACTTCTAATTCTAGTTCTCTTGCTATTTCTACCATATCTGCAGTTACTTCCTCCACTAAAGTCTCAAACCCCTCAAAATCACCCAGGAGGGTTGAAATAAACCTCTTTCAAATTCCTTTTAATATTAATATTTTGACCTCCTCCAATGAATCATGAATGTTCTTAGTGACATCTAGAATGGTGAATCCTTTCCGGAAGGTTTTCAATTTTCCTTTCCCAGACCCATCAAGGGAATCACTGTCTATGGCATATAAGAAATATATTTCATATATATAGGTATATATATGTGTGTGTGTGTATGTATGTTATACATACATATAAGAAATGTATTTCTTATATTTCATAAGGCTATAGTATTTCTTACCATGTCATAATCCCTTGATCCATGGGCTGTAATATGAATGTTGTGTTAGCAGGCATGAAAACAATATTAATATCCTTGTAAATCTCCATCAGAGCTATTGGGTGACCAAGAGCCTAATCAGTGAGCATTGTCAATGAGCAGTAATATTTTAAAAGGAATCTTTTCTTTTGAGCAGTAAATCTCAACAGTGGGTTTATGATATTCAGTAATCCATGCTATAAACAGATGTGTTGTCATCCAGGCTTTGTTGCTCCATTTGTAAAAGTACAGGCAGAGTAGATTAAGCATAATTCCTAAGGGCCCTACGATTTTTTAAATGGTAAATGAGTATTAATTGGCTTCAACTTAAAAGTCACCAGGTGCATTAACCCCTGGTTTCATCTTCTATCCAGGCCACTAAAACTCCTGCTCATCTGTCAAGTCTCCATATAGTGCTTAATTTCTCCAGAAACCCCACCCCCACCCCCAGAATGCCCCTGCACACATACATCCATTTCTAGATCTCAGGCTAAGCTACATGAGGCATGTGTTTATCTTGCTTCTTGTTATATTCATTGCCTTTTTTAGCTTTAAAAAATTTTTGATACATGTTTCTGTCCAAACAAATACAAAGAGAAAGAGAATAAATTTTTAAAAACTCTCCCAAATTTTCGTAAGTAGAAATTATTGTAGTAATCCAAATTATGGAAGGAGTAAGCAGAGGGTGAATGTGGGTGACATTCATGTACTGGATTGAAGTATGCACTGACCAGACAACTTCTGAGGTTCTGCCCATAAAATATTCTACAATTCTAAAATAAATACTACATTTTAGTCTACTTGATGGTTTATAATTCAGTGCTTTTTGTAAACTATTTCCTTAAAACCAAAGGTCTTGGCAAGCACCAGAACCATTGTTTCACCTCCTTGTGGAATTTTCTCACAGCAATTGGAAAAGCCCAATCCTGTATGTTGTATCTATGAGGATATTTGCTTTCAATATCTATCAGGCTATTCTGTGACATTGCTCAGGATAAGCTAAGATATGCTGAAGTATACACAAGCAGACCTTGAAATCTTAGTGAGTTAATATACAACCCAATGCAAGTCCAGAGGCTTTCTTGGGCAGCCTCCCTCAAAGCCATGACTCCATGACTCCAGGACTCCAGGACTCCAGGACTCTTACATTCTTTTTTTTTTTTTTTTTGATGGATTCTCATTCTGTCACCCAGGCTAGTACCCAGGCTGGAGTGCAGTGGCACAATCTCAGCTCACTGCAACCTCACCTCCCGGGTTCAAGCAATTCTTCTGCCTCAGCCTCCCACGTAGCTGGGACTACAGGCATGCAGCACCACACCCAGCTAATTTTTTGTATTTTTTATGGTAGAGATAGGGTTTCACCACATTGGCCAGGCTGGTCTCGAACTCCTGACCTCGTAATCCACCACCTTGGCCTCCCAACATATGGTCTCCATAGTCAGCACAAGAAGAGGAAATGAGAACATGGGGGATATGGAGGGAGGTTTATGAAAAGGCCCAGCGCGAAGACATGTCACTTGTGATCACCAAGTGACCATAATATAGTCACATGGTCCAGCCTAGCTACCACAGGGGCTGAGAAATGTAGTCTTCCTACCGGCCCAAGAAGAGGGAATGAGATTGGGAATCATCTAACCATCTGTTATATATATTTTTAGTCCATTTAATTTCCCCCATACATTGTAGCATTATCAAAATCAATTCCTGATTTCTCATTTTATAAGGAGCATTGTGTGAAGTTCATGGGGCCACTGAGACTAAAATGACCAAAAGCTCAAGCTTAATAAACATCAATTATTCATTGGTTCACTCTTTATTCCATGTATAATTTGTAGTGCTTGGTAACAAGTATCAAAATAACTATAACAGCTTAGTAAAATAAGAAAGTATTCAAATGTTTAATTATAATTGTATTGTATTAATAGTCTCCTTCAATTAATTGTATTAATGGCTAGTTTAAAGTTATGTGTAATTAACAAAATGGAAAGCATTTTTTGAGATAATGACACTTTACACAATGTATCTCTTTAGTGTCTCTGTTATACATTTCCTTTTATTATAACTTTGCAACATCAATTACTTCATGCCAATAGCCAACCATTTAGAAGTCAGTGTTGCTATTGTTATTCATACTGGTCAATGAAGTGCTCTAAAGCAGTTTGCTTCTTCAGCAAGAAAAAACTTAAAGATTTGGACTACAATTTAATATTAGGTTTGCCTTTTAAGACAAGTGTCAAGGAGCCAACTTCATTTTCTTTTCCTATACTGAGGAAATTAAATTATGCTCCTCAAAAATGACTTGAGGCAAAAGACATTAATGGTTCTTCCATTCTCAGATTAGAAGAAAGTAGAGGACCACGTGAGTACCACATGAGATCAACTAGTCATTTCCTGAGACTCTGGTTTGGATTCACAAATAATAAAATGGGAAATAACTGTATTTTTTCATTTATTGGTTATGATAAAGATATTTGCATAATAAGATATTTTATATGTATGTACCATCTACTAGGAGGTTATTTCTTAGTGAAAGATGTGAAGGTTATCATTGTCCTGCATTCTACTCATTGAAAATTGACTGTTTCATTTGCCATGTGTTCATTCATTCTATATTTCTGAGACACACATTCTGTGCTTCCTAAACAAAATTGAAAATTTTATATTAGTTCTTAAAGTGTTATATTGATATTCCTTTCAAAAGTTATTAATTCTGATACTTTGCTATATAGAATCAATATGCTTATATTCTATTTTTCATGTGATTCCTTACTGATTTTATAGAGTACTATAATGCTTGCTAAGTGTTATAGCTACTCTTCTCAACAGCCCTATGGGTTACGTATTTTTTCCTGTTTTACAGATGAGGAGATGCAGGAACAAAGCAGTGAAGTAATTTGTCCAAAGCCCAAAAGCTGAATTGTTGAAACTGGCATCTGAAAGTAAGTAGTAGCCTGGCTTCAGAGTATATGCTTTTAATCACTGTGTTATACACTGTCTCTTAAATGTGATAATATAGTATATTTATTAAGTTATTAAAAGAAACATAAGTTTCTTTGTTGCCAATTCAGAGTCTCAAACATAGTTCCAAATGAGCTTGAATTGCTTTTGTGTCAAAATCTACCTACCCTCACCCTGTCTTGCAAATGCTCTAATTTTACAGCTCTTGTTTTCCCCACACTTTAGTTGATTTTGGTGATTAAAGAGAACTGTTCATCTGCAACAAAAGCAAAAACATTTCTGCCGATAGCAAGAAGTGACAGCTGAAACAGCATTTAAAGTACATCTTGAATAAATGTTCAAAAGCGTAGCTTTAGGGCAATTTCCTGTTTTACTGGAAAATCTACTTTGCTAGTGTCTGATAAAATTGTATGAACAGTAGAAGCTTAATTCTCCAAGGCATGTTCCATGAAGCATTTGACAGCTTATCTGATGAAATCTACTCTACTACCAGTTCAGAGAGACCATGTGCCCCTCACAGAGGAAGCCCCATTGGAATGGCTCTTGTAGCCTTGGGGCTGATGTTATTAGTTCCTAAATGAAGTGATTAGTGTTCCGTTGACTTGTTTTCCGGCAACTGTACATACGCTTGACAAGCCAAAGGTTTTCCATCTTGTACAATCAATCCACTGTTGAAAATGACTTGCTTGTGTGTGGAAATATTATTAGGGCCGTTTAATACTTTAAGCCATCCAGGTGATTCAATAAATTTAGACAAAATTAAGTCATTACTTACATGAGATTGAATGAAGTGTTACAATTAAATGTCTCACTTTCTGTAAACTATGGCAGGAATAAGCCACCATTCATAAATGGAAAGCCAAGGGGACATCTCAGTGCCTCAAGTCTGCCACGAGGTGGTAGAAGAGAGTATGATTTTTAAAATATGTGTCCTATCTAAAATACGGTCTATGCCAGGTATACTAGCTTATTCTGAGCTTCACTGTCAAAGCTTATGGTGACATATTCAACCACTATCGGAGTCTTTGCATTCCAGCAGTTGTTCAAGGCTCTCTCTCTCTCTTTCTGTGTGTGTGTGTGTGTGTGTGTGTGTGTAATTTTTACATCAAATATTGATCAGTACTGATCAGCCTGGTTAAAGAAAATATTTTTGACCTGATATAAATGTGATCCTTCAAAAAATGATTTGAAATATAGCCTTTGGACTAAGGCATCCCAGCACCAAGCTAGACCACCAAACAGCGTCATTTTGGGGTCCTTGTAGAATTGTTCTTGGTGGTTCCCATAACATTATTTTCAGGGTCCCCATAAGTTTGTGTTTTACTCACTCTGGCTTACATGTGCTATAATATTATAAGGGAAAACATGAAAATTTTGATGATATTTACCATAGAGATGCTGTAGAGGATATTTGTTCCTCACATCACGCAGTATCTTCCTTCTGAGAAAAGCCAAGAATACTTCTCTGGGGTCCCAACATTATTCTGCTTTTGAATCTCTGATGAGTTCTTGTCTTGTGAATACTGTGAATGGTATAATTATTCTTCCTCTTCTAGACAGTGGAAAGCCAAAATTGCAGCTCACCCCTAGAAAATGCAACAAAGATTCTGATGGGCATTTTGTGTAATCTGATCTTGTGCCTGGCTTCATACAACATTTTTAATCTGATCTACTTTTAGGATGTTTCTACTCTTCCACTGATTCAACCAACGATAGTATCCATGAAATTTCTATTGAGCATGTCAGGTTATAAACAAATGAATGGCTAAATGTCCTAGGGTTAAGCTTATCTGTCAGTCACACTCCAAGGTGATTCTCATGAAGGTATGTCCAGGATGAGGATGAAAATGAAGAAACAGATTCTGAGCCTTATGAAGACTTGATAAAACCAATGACACAAAATTCCTTCATTTACTGGCTCTGCAATGACAAGGAAATTACTTAACTTTCCTGAGTCCCTATTTCCACATTTTTAAGTGAGAAAAATATTTTTTGTAAATATTAGATGAGATAATTCATTCATTTATCCTACTAGTAGAGTAGCTACTATACTATGTATAACAAACTATTCTACACGCTGAGCATAGGGCAGAAAACAAAACAGGAAAGGTCTCTACTCTTCTGAATGTACTTTCTTATGGGGGTACACAAAAAATAAGCAAGTAACCAATAAACAAACAAGATAATTTCAAATAGTAGTAAATGCTATGAATGCTGTGATAGATAAATTGGTTGCATGAGTCTTGTTGAGAAGGTAACATTGAGCTAAGACCTAAGTGCTGAGTAGCATCAGTTATATGAAGGAGAGGGAAGAGTGGTTTAGGTAAAGGCATTAGCAAATACAGTGGTTATGAGATGGAAACACACTTGTTACCATCAAACAACAGAAAGAAGGCCACTGAGGCTGATTATGTTGAGTGGGGACAGAAGGCTTGAGAAAGAGAAGATATATATGGCACTTGCTCTGTGTTCAGCATATAGTCAGTTGTCATAAGTGGTAGATATCAATCACTGTGTTGTGCTATTTTTAAGTAAAGACTGGAAAAAAGATTGCATAAAGTTATGTTTACCACTCTTAGCAGGGAAAAAAAAACCTTAAAATTCCTAAGTTCTGCCATGAGCCAGCATATAAAGCAGAAAGCAAGAAAGTGGGGCAATGTTAACTCCCTAAAGAGGCAGCCGGGATTTGTTCTCTGAGCATGAGCGTAAAGCAGGGACTGTGATCAAAGTACCTAAAGGTGTCATCAACACCCCTCCAGAGCCCACTCCAAAGCCCTGACATTCCAAAGAGCCAGACTCTTAATCGGGATACAAAACTAGGACTGAAGTGGGTTCATCCTCAGTCCACTCGTTCAGTAGAAGCTGCTTCATTAACATGGAGTCAACTGAACTCAATTTCTCCTTCTGGAGAAAGCAATAGAAAGGAACTATAATACAGCCTCTCCTTTTCAGGTATTTGATAACTACTAAGGAGACAAGAACATATGCACGAGAAAAAATGAAAAATTACTACTGTGCAATGGGAAAACTCACTACCCTCTGCAAAGGCTGAACATATTATTATATGTTGTTACATCATGCCATGGTGTACTACCCCCTCACTAACTCTGTATATAATCATCCTTTAGAAAGGCAATAGTTATTTATTACACTAATTACCATAATCATAATGGAACTTTTAGAGAATACATAGTCTTCTGATCATTTCTAACCATTTCAACTATAGCCATCATCCTAAATAGCCTCAAATTCTCAAGCAGCATTTGCTCAATGAGAAAAGTACAGTGACCAAATCCATGTGGCTGACCTGTGAGCAACAACTAGAATTAGGTCAGATTCTTTCTTTCTGATATCTAGAGGGTAGGTTTTCCCAAGGATCAGTATACTCTGTGCTGGAAGACTTCTGATCTCAACCCAGAAAAGCAAAGCAACAATTAAACTGTCACTGCTCACATATGGTTACACTTCAGGCTACAGAAGCTTGTAGCTCTCTGATAGCCCCAGGAACTTCAGAGCAGAGTGCAGTCCCAACACTCTTCCCTCAACAGTGTTTCAAGAGCCCCAAAAGCATGTCTTGCCGATGGTTAGTGGAATCTGATGCTCTGCAGCTGAGTTCTTTTTACCAGTCATCATGCTTCACAAGCTCATCAGAAAAGACAGCAGGATTCCCCTCAATTCCTAGTGTAGATACAAATGTGGAAAAAAGAATTTTATTTATTTTCCACTCTAAGGAAAATTTAGAGAAAAGATAAGTAGCAGAGACAGGACAAAAAACAAAACCAACAGGCCTCTCTGCTTATATGACTTCCTGATATCTACGTGACTTTTTAGGTGATAAGAACCATCTGGCATTTGTCGGACAGTTGGGCTTGGCATTTGGGTCTTGTTTCTCTGTTGTTATTGTTGTTCGTTTTATGTAGAATAAAAGCAGTTAAGAGTGGCCCTTGATATCTTGCTTTCAATATTCTCCTCTAAAACCTTAGAACTTTCACATGGAGGACATAAAACTGATTTATCATGAGGTTCTGAAAACAAACTTTTGTTGATTAGCATTCTGTAGAGAGCTTGGTGAAATTGCTTTGGTCATTTAAAGCTGAAGAGCAAATGAAATGAAGACCAAAACTAGACTTTAAAAATTTCATGTGATTCATTGATTCACCTAGAACAACAAATACATTTAGTTGACTCTTATAATAAAATGTCGAGACGCTAACACCAGCAAATTAGTATTTGTAAAAGCCTGCAAATGTTTAGAAATTCCAAATATTTCCTTTAGTTATAATTTGCCATGGGAATAAAAAAAAGAGTTTTTTTCTTCCAAATGCGCAATATGTGATTTTCTTCCAAACACACAATATGCTTTGTAAAGATTAATGCTTTGAATAGGACTTGATTGATATTAAGACTTAGCATTTGCCACTGAATTTGCCCCTGCACCTCAATGTGATCTGAGCTCCAGGATTTAGTAACATGATGAACTTGCATAGTTTGTATGATGGATAACTTCTTTTCAAAGCACAGAAAAGAAATGAAAAGTAGGTAGACAGGCTTTTTAAGAGGTCACAAGTTTTTTCCATCCCTCTCTGCTCCTTAGCCAAGAACGTCAATACTGGCTCTGAACATGTGTTTCTAGAACTTCATATTTTCGTCATGTAAAAACAACTTAGAGCAATTGCATATGAATTTACATCACTTGGTTTTCAACTAGTCTTCTCATTGTAAGCTCAAAATCTTCCCCACAGACTAAACCAAAACTTTGCTTCACAAACTTGGGCAAGATTCAAAATATAAATCACAGGTACCTGTCAAGTTCATGTAAGCAGTTGAAGGCTCCCCGGGAGCTCATGCAGAGAAAACCTGCCTAATTCCAGGAGCAGAAAAAGAGCCCAGCTCCAGTCAGTGTATAGGTCTGGTTCCCTTCTGCACAACTCGGACAATTCTAAGCAAAGGCTGCCTTCTTCCTCTTCACAGAGAGTTAGCTGAATGTAACAAACACAATTTAGGCAAAAATAGGTAGTAACCTTGTTCAAGGGATGCCTTGGAGCACATCTTGTGTCTACAGATTCATGCACCTCCACGAAACAATAAGCAAAACAAGCAGCCCAGTCAACAACTATCTCAGGAGAGAAATTGCTTCCACAAGAGCTCAGGGAAGTAGCTTCCTAAAAGCTCATTGTTTGTCACTGGGCACAGAAGTCCTCCTGAGTAATGGCCCTGGAGGAACAGTGCTGCACAACAGGGCCGGCTGCTGGAAAGGGTCTCAGAGCTGGTTATGGAGAACAGTGAAGGCTCAATCTCATCCTGGTCAATCAGGCAAAAGGGTTGGAGCTCAGTCACTCCAAAAGTTGGTGAGGACTTGAATTCCCCAGCTAAAAAGATACTGTGCAGAAAGAAAAGAGCAATGGGGAAAATGGAGAAGCTCGAAAGAGATCTCAAAGTTAAGATCCATAGTCTCCACAGAGGTCTTTCACTTTGTTTACACACTGGTAAATGAGAATAGGAATGAGTTCTCCCTTCCCTCAACCAGACGGAAGCTACGGCATCCAGAAGTGAGTCAAGAAGTTACCTAGTAGGAAATTCTCTTTGAGAATTAAAAGTATCCTTCTCCTTTCCCTCTAAAATAAAGAAGTATTATTTGTAAAATCAGAAAATAAAAGGAAATAGAAAGAAGAAAGGAGAAATATACAGAAGGATTAAGAGAAAGATGAATATCATTCTTCACAGAACTAGAAAAAACAGTCCTAAAATTTATATGGAATCAAAAAAGAGCCCACATAGCCAAAGCAAGACTAAGCAAAAAGAACATCTCTGGAGGCACCTCATTATTCGACTTCAGGGTTATAGTTACCAAAACAGCATAGTACTGGTATAAAAATAGGCATGTAGACCGATGTCATAGAATAAAAAACCCAGAAATAAAGCCAAATACTTATGGTCAACTGATCATTGACAAAGCAAACAAAAACATAAAGTGAAGAAAGGACACCCTATTCAACAAATGGTGCTGGAATAATTGGCAAGCCACATGTAGGAGAATGCAGCTAGATCCTGATCTTTCACCTTATACAAAAATAGCTCAAGATACATCAAAGACTTAAATCTAAGATCTGAAACCATAAAAACTCTAGAAGATAACATTGAAAAAACTTTTCTAGACATTGGCTTAGGCAAGAAGTTCTTGACCAAGAACCCAAAGGCAAATGCAACAAAAACGAAGATAAATAGATGGCACTTAAACTAAAAAGGTTCTGCACAGCAAAAGAAATAATCAGCAGGGGAAACAGACAACCCACTGTGTGGGAGAAAATATTCACAAACTATGCATCTGACATAGGACTAATATCCAGAATCTGCAGGGAACTCAAACAAATCAGCAAGAAAAAATCAAAGAATCTCATCAAAAAGTAGGCAAAGGACATAAATAGACAATTCTCAAAAGAAGATATACAAATGACCAACAGACATGTGAAAAAAATGGTCAACATCACTAATCATTGGGAAAATGCAAACTAAAACCACAATGAGATACTACCTTTCTCCTGCAAGAATGGCCATTACTTTAAAAAATAAATAAATAAATAAATGTTGGCATGGATGTGGTGAAAAGGGAACTCTTTGATACTGCTAGTGGGAATGTAAACTAGCATAACCACTATGGAAAACAGTATGGAGATTCCTTACAGAACTAAAAGCACAACTACAGTTTGATCCAGCAATCCCACTACTGGCTATCTACCCAAAGGAAAAGAAGTCTTTATATGAAAAAGACACTTGCACACATATGTTTGTAGCAGCACAATTCGTAATTGCAAAAATATGGAACCAGTCTAAATGCCCACCAACCAATGAGTGGATAAAGAAAATGTGGTATATATACACTGTGAAATAATACTCAGCCTGGAAAAGGAATGAAATAATGGCATTTGCAGCAACCTAGATGGAGTTGGATACCATTATTATAAGTGAAGTAATTCAGGAATGGAAAACCAAATATCATGTCTCACTTGTAAGTGGGAGCTAAGCAATAAGGATGGAAAGGCATAAGAATGAGATAATGGACTTTGGGGACCCAAGAGTAGGATGGGAGGGGGATGAGGGATAAAAGACTACACATTCGGTACTGTGTACAGTCTTCAGTTGATGGGTACACTGAAATCTCGGAAATCACCACTAAGGAACTTATCCATGTAACCAAAACCACCTGTTCCTCAAAGACTATTGAAATAAAATTTAAAAAGAAAAAGATGAACAGAGTAAAAGAGAGGGAGAGAGAGAGAAACAGACAGAGAGAGAGAGAGAGAGATTGCAGCTCTTTAAAAAGAAAAGAAAACAATCAAACAGTTCCTTCCAGGAAAAGAGTTCTGAGCACAGTGACTGTTAACCTCACTAAACTTTGATGAAGCAGAAGTCAACATTTTAAAATTGAGCTACTTTTTATTTCTCCAGGATAAAAGAAATCCAAGGAGATAGAAGTCCATCCCTTTGGCATGAGCTTCAGTGTTCAATGACATATGTGTCCACACAACTTTCTGATAACATTTTAGAGAAGGAAGCCAAGTGACAATACTATTTACCAGTCCCTTTGCATATGCAATTTCAGTAAATTCTAGCAGCAATTTCTTCACACAGTCATTAATATTTCTACTTCATATACAAATAAACCAAAATTCAAGAGGTTGATTTGGCGAAGGTAGCACAGCTGGAAGAGCAAGGATTTGGACTCAGACCATATAGACTTGGAAACTGGGTAATCTCTTTAACCCCTTGCTACCTGTGAGTCTGACCATCTTATTCAAGAACCATCTCCAGGATTCATTTATTTTAGGAACTCAAGCTTCATGCAACCTAAATGAGACCTTAAAGTCTAGCAACTCAGCTATTTTAATGTTAACATTAGTATGTTGTTAAGCTTAATAAGAATATTGTTGGGTTTTTGTTTTTGTGATTTTTTGAATCAATGCATTTTTTTAACTTTTATTTTAAGTTCAGCAGTACAAGTGCAGGTTTGTTGCATAGGTAAACTTGTGTCATGGGGGTTTGGCATCAACGTATTTGTTAGCCAGCTGCTAAGTTGCTAAATAATATGTTTGCTCAATTCAACTCCACCACTGTACTTCAGTCACCCTTGCACAGGTGGCCAGTGGTTCCATCTTGCCAAATCCAGTTATTAAGGGAGTCCTTATCTCATTTAACATGCTTGATAACATTTGATGAACTGTTGGTTATATTCACCATTTTGAAAGTCTTTATTCAGTTTGTTTTCAGAACACTATATGGCATGGTTTTCCTTCTGCCTTAGTAAATGTTCCACTACAGTCTCCTGTGTGGGCAATTTCTCTTCCTGACCTCTAAACGTTGTAGCACTCCAGGGCTCAGCTTCCTGTCTGCTGCTTTATCCACATCAACTCCCTAATTCATTTTATCCGCTGCCTCAGCATCAAATATCATCCATATGCACCAGTTGCTAGCTCTCCCATGAGCTCCAGACTTACATTTTGAACTTTCTAGACATCTTTCAATAGATGTCTAATCATCAGCTCGAAGTCCACATATCCAAGACAAAACCTTTGATCTCCCCTGAATTTCTAGTCTTCCTTCAATCTTTACAATTTTTGTCAATGGGACCACAATTTATTCAGGTGCATCAGTTAAAATTTCAGGAGTCATCTTTAAGTTCTTTTCTTTTTCTGACACACTATATTGAATTCAATTATATTACTTCATCTCAACCTTAAAAAATATTTCTAGCATCCAAATATGTCTCCAGCCTCTACTGCCATTGTCTTAATCTCAGATACCATCATCTCTCACATATTCAACTTCAACAATGCCCATGCTCACCTCCAGCTTCCTCTATTACAGTTTTAGAGTCTATTCCAAGCACACTATTAATAAAATCCAACCCCTTGCCATGGCCTACAAGCTCCTACATGATCTTGCCCAGCCCATCTCTGTAATCTCGTGAACCTCCTCCCATTCTTCCCTCCCTCAAATCCTTCCATTAACAATATCTTCCCGTTTTCTATCAAGCTCACAAACTCATTTCTACCTCAGGGCCTTTGCACTTGCTATTCTCTCTGCCTTGACTTCTCCTCCACCAAATTTCATAATTTATCCTCTCTTTTTTTGTATGTGAGATAGAGTCTCACTCTGTTACCCAGGCTGGAGTGCAGTGGTACAATCTCGGCTCACCACAACCTCCACCTCCCAGGTTCAAGTGATTCTCCTGCCTCAGCCTCCCAAGTAGCTGGGATTACAGGCGTAAGCCACCTCCTGGCTAATTTTTATATATTTTAAGTAGAGACAAGGTTTCACCATGTTGGCCAGACTGGTCTCAAACTCCTGACCTCAAGTGATCCACCCGCCTCTGCCTCCCAAAGTGCTGGGATTACAGGTGTGAGCCACCATGCCTGGCCAATCCTCTCATTTCATCCATACCTTTCAATATTTCCCTTCATATTTCCCCTGCACTGCATGCTATATGAGGGTTCACTGCATCTATCACTAATGTATTACCTATTGTTTAGTTTATTACCTGTGTTCCAGTAGGATGTGAGCTCCACACGGGCAAGGACTTTGCTGCCTTTGCTTCCAGTGGTATTTACAGTGTATGGAACAGTGCCCGATACATATTAAGTCCCCAAAAAGTATTTGTCAAGGGAATAGATGAATCAATGAGTTAGTGTAGGAGGATATAGATAGCAAGAGGAAACTGGTGAGAAAGAACATCACAGAAGTGGCCCAGACCAAATGACATTGGCCCTTATATGTTATGATAAGTGGTTTGGATTCTACTCCAAATATAAGACAGCTACACAGAATCTTAAGAAAAGATGACTATCTGCTTTATGGAGAATGATATGTATGATTTCAGGTAATTGCTTGAAAGCCAATGTGCAAATCAGATTTTTGATAAATCAAATAATGTTCTTAAGGCATTATAGTGACCTTTAATTTTATAAAATTCAAAAACCATAGGCAGTGGAACTGCTTTCTATTTTATGAAGGCAGATTTTCCTCTTAAGGTGGAATAATAGCTGATAACTATGAACTAAATAGATTTATTTTATTTTATTTTTAAGAAATATCCTTTAATAGCATGTTCCTAACAATTGTTTAGAGTTCTTTGTTAAACAGTTCCATTCACTGAAAGAAAATAGCACATAATGCATCTCTAAAGAAGTATATTTAGATTTAGCTCTCAAACATGTATATGTAAACCTGTTATAATAAGGTTTTGTGGAAAAAAGACAAGAAACATCACTAAGTAGATTTAAAAGAAAAAAAATCTTAATGTGAAAGAATAAATGTTGCCCCTTATTTTCATCTCCTGTAAATTTATCGACCTTGATCCTTTTTATTGCTGGTTTGAACAAGCAGAAAAACTTAACCTTACTGTCAGACTTTTAAAAGTTACTTTCCCCTTAAGCAGATAGAAAATAATATATGGATATAGTAGCAAGGCATAGTGTGGAAAGGCCACAAAAGGGAGTTATAAGCCAAAGGAAGTTACCTTCACAAGTTGAATTCATTTAAGTCTTGTTATCTCATCAGAACAATATAGCCTTCCCCTTTCCAGAGTAAAAATGAAATCATGTAACTGACTAATAAATCCAAAACAGAAAATGAAGTTCGCTAAAGAAATATAAAACATTGCTTGTTTTTGTCAGTATCATGGCAATGGGAAGTCATATTTTATGATATTCCACAATCTTAAAGTCTTTTAAGCAATAATTGTAACATTACATGCCCTTTTTATGTTGCTCTTTTCTTATTTACAACATTCTTTTATTTTATAAATAAACAGAGCCAATGTTCTAGAGGAATTACCAGGATTGGGAAACTGAGGCAAAAACATGCCTGAGTATCATGGGCTATCCAGTCAATTAATAATAAAAAGAGGTCTCAAATGCAAGGTCTTTGCCTACGCTTGCACAATTCACATTTCCTTTAACAACATTCACATGTAGAAGATGGATTCAATTAAGATAATAGAAGAAACCAACTCTAACCCCATGAATCATGTATATAGAAACACGAAACAGATGAGTTCATTTGCAATCAGTTGTATTTCAAGAGAAAGGCTGTGTGGGTTTAAGCAGACTTCCTAATTAAGGGCTAACAAACCCAAACTAAAGATGACACATCCCTCTGTGAGAAAAACAAAAGGGAGTTGAGCAGTGTGGGTGGTATGTGAGTTATAAAAAATGATGAATTTGGATGATGATAATGTTTCTGCTCAAAGACAAAGCACACTAGAGAATAGAGAATGCAATTCTAAATGAAGAGGAAAATGAAAATTGTGTTTTTTTTGAACTATCCCTCCTCTTCTTAACTGAACAACAATCTCGACATTAAAAGTTATTGCATTGACTGTAAGAGTCTTGAAGACAAGAACCGTGTCTTATCACCTTTTTAAAAAGTTCTAATACCAGAAATTCAATGAATATTACATAATACAGAGGAGAAGTTTAGAAGGGGGCAGAAACAAAAAGAAAGGGAAGAAAAAGAGCAAGGTTTTTATAAGAGGCCTTATTTCTGATCTTGCAAAAGGAGTAAAAGGGCAAAAATGAGGGTCTGCAGAACTTGGGGACTCCCTTTGTTTAAGTATTTGACCTTAATCCTAAGTCAAAACCACTCTCTCTGTCATGAAGACAGCTGTCTAAATCAGAGTAGAGGTTTTAAAGTATACATTTCGAGTGCAGCTTTGCATATTGGCACAGAGTCACAGTTCCTACTCAAGATAACTTGGATCGTGTTCAGAGCTTGCAGACCTAAGTAAAGGTAGGAGGTGGAAGCCCTATTGCCCTGGACCCTGCTTAACTTCCCAAAGTCCCCCACTAATGCCCTGATTCCCACGTTTCCTGGCCTTCTCTGTCCACCGAATTTCTGTAAAGTGAACAGAAGGGCTGTTATCATCAGCTCTGGAAGCCTTTCACTCTTCCAAATATGCTGTACTCACTACTTACAAAATGATCCACAGGAACTTTTAACCTCTGCAAGAAGCAGAAAATCCTCTTTCTCTGGATCCACGAATGAACACAACTGAAATCACCGTTGCTGATCTGTTGTTTAAAGAAGATTTGGCATTGTAACCTTCCAGAAAGTAGGCACGGTTTGGGTTCTGTTTTTGTTTTTTTTTTTTTGAGACGGAGTCTCGCTCTGTCGCCCGCGCTGGAGTGCAGTGGCCGGATCTCAGCTCACTGCAAGCTCCGCCTCCCGGGTTTACGCCATTCTCCTGCCTCAGCCTCCCGAGTAGCTGGGACTACAGGCGCCCGCCGCCTCGCCCGGCTAGTTGTTTTTTTTTTTTTTTTTTTTTTTTTTTTTTTTAGTAGAGACGGGGTTTCACCGTGTTCGCCAGGATGGTCTCGATCTCCTGACCTCGTGATCCGCCCATCTCGGCCTCCCAAAGTGCTGGGATTACAGGCTTGAGCCACCGCACCCGGCCTGGGTTCTGTTTTTAAACACAGATAAGTGCACTCTTACCCAGTGTGTTTGGGTGCTTTTGATGGTAATAATTATTCTGAGTGATTTGGTTAAGCTAGAATAATAATTATATTCAGTAAAGTATTACCCATGTCAGGAGACACAGGGCTGATCAAAAGATTCTAAAAGTAGAAATCTGTTTCAGCAGAAGAGCCTAAGAGATCTTGCAAGTCCAGTGGGGCATGGATTGAGATATATTGCCAGTTAATATATGAGGAAGAAAGGAAACACCATAGATCCATGTGTGACATCTGAAATGGGTTCTATGAAAACAAGGGGATAAATAAACTAGGTTGACACACTCAAGCAGGGATTTCAAGCTAAAGGGGCTAGATTAAACAAATGCATTTATCTCTAGCACTCCTCAAGCTCTAAAATTTAGAATGAAGGATAAAAATGATACCAATTAATAAGAACAAGAAGAATTATAGATGAGACTAAAGGAAACAATATATGTCAGTAGCATTTTGGAAGATGGAAATTCCAATCGAAAAGGAGTTACAACTGATTTAATGGAGTCCATAAAACAGAGTCCTACCTGCCTGACATCAGTTCCCACCTCAGCTCAGATGTGGACTGGCGCTGATACGACAGAACTCATTCAATTCTTTAAAAGAAGCAGACTTCCAAAGCCACTCATCTACCCTTACAGCTGGGTGACTATCCCCTCCAACACAGGCACAAAACAGGGGGTTTATTCTCTGGTGAAGGTGGACCAGAAAGTATCTGCTGGGGGCAACAGTGAACTTCTCTGGAAACAGGGGGATTGAATTGTATTTTGCACATTGAATGTTTTAATGTTTTCATTTTATTAAACTTATGGACTCTATGGCTCAGGAATTCAGACAGAGCACATGGGGATGACATGTCTCCCCTCCACAATATCTGGTCTTCAGCTGGGAAGGCTGCAGCAGCTGAGGCAACCCAATGACTACGGCTGAAATTGTTGAGTGGCATCTTCACTGATGTGTTTGGCACCTGGGCTTAGAGGACCACGGGCTCAGCTCATCAGGATCATTGAACAGAACATCTACACATGGCTTCTCCATGTAGCCTGAGATTTCTCGTAGTATTGAGTCCTCAAGGTAGATAAACTTTTCCGTGGTCTCTCTGGGCTACAAACGTGAATGCCCCCTCTTAATATTTGTAAAGATGTGAACTGAATGAAGCTCATTGCTGATGGAACAACTGCTGTGTAAAACTGTCCAGTAGTTTCTAATAAAATTATACATATATAGAGCAATATGGATAAATTTCAAAAACATTAGATTAAATGAAAGAAGACAAGGAAAAAATAATATATATACACATAATTTCATTTATATGAATAGACAAAAACTAATCTAGAGTAATGGAAATCAAAACAGCAGTACCTACATTATACCTCAAAGAGGGCATGAGAAAACTTTCAATATTATTAAGTAAACAGAAATTATTGTAGGTGTGATGATAGTATTGTGCTTATGTAGTCAAATCTCTGATGGTAGAAATATGCATACAGCAAGTGTCATATCTGTACATTACTTTCAAATTGCTCAGCAAACAATCAAATTGCTCTATATAAAGTCAGAAAGAGAGGCAGAGAGGCAGATCCAGCTAAAGAGAGAATGAAAGATAAGAGATGTAAAGATAAGAAGGCAAAGCAAGCACAACAAAATGTTAATAATTAGTCTTGCTGAAGTATATATGTTTTTTTTTATAACTTAAACTTTCATTTTAAATTCAGAGGGGAAAGATGCAGGTTTGTTTACTGGGTATTGCATGATGCTGAGATTTGGGGGTATGACTGATCCCATCACCCAGGTATAGGGCATAGTACCCAATAGTTAATTTTTCATAGTACCCAATAGTTAATTTTTCAGTCATTCTGGAACTCAGAATGACTGGAGATATGCCTGGGTATGTAGCAGAGAAGTCTTCCTTGCACCACAGTCTCTGCACAGGGGAGGTGTGATGGCTCAGAGTGCCACAGGAGAGTGAGTGCTTCAGATGTCTGGAGATCTGCCAGAGCATGCAACGGAGAGGTCACACCTGCACCAGGATCTCTGTACAGGAAGGACAGGGTGTCTCAGGCTGCTGATCCAGGTGAGGGAGTGCTCTGAATACCTGGAGAGCTGCCTGGACATGGAACGGAGAGGGCCCTACAGCACCATGATCTACATCCATGAAGGGTGAGGTGGCTCAGGCTGCTGATTCAGGCAAGTGGTTGCTCCAAATACCTGGATTTCTGCTTGGGAATGATGCAGAGAGGGCCCTACTGCACCATAATCTCAGGTTAGCAGGTTGGGGCACCCAGAAATGATACACATAGACCAGTTCCAGGTCATCAAGCTGGCCCCAGCTATAAGTCTCATCACCCAGGAGAAACTGCAGCTGCGGCAGCTCTCCTCCCACCCCAAGCTTGCAACAGGGGAAAGCACGATTCTAGCACCTACTGCTAAGGAGCTTTCCACAGTTCCGGCTGTGCAGGCCCTACTACACTCCAGAGAAAGTGCTCTAATCCCTGAACTGAGACTAAAATGCACACATGGCTACCCTGCTGGGTTGCCAAAGAATGGCTGACTTTGTATGCACCCGGATTAAAAGTGTCAGCCTACTGTTGGTCCCAGGGCTGGGAAAATGCCTGCAGCTTTTTCCTGTGTCTTTCCCCCACAGCAGCTCCAAGCCTCTCCCCAAGCTAGTTCCAGTGATTGGGAGAAACAAAGTGCTCTCCCTCAACCTGAGTTCCTTAAATCCCCAGTGGAAAGGTGAGTCACAGAGGGAGGCTCTCTGCCTCTCTGGTGTACTGAGGCTTCACTCACTGTTATCAGCCAGGCACTGTCACAGAGGCTGTTTTCCTGCATTCTCCTCCCTGAGATCTGGGGTGTCATTCACAATTTCAGTAGATTCTCATTTTCCTTCTTGAATGAAAGCTCACAGAATTGATGTTTATGCACTATCTTGTTGTTTCCAAGTGGCTGAGTCACGTTAAAAGCCTTGAATCCACTGTCTTGGGGGGAGAAATTTCATTTTGAAGCAAACCTCCACACATTGCATCATTTTATCTACAGAGTTCAGTGTATATCTCTAAAATAAGTATTTCCAAACTGAGATTTAGAACCCACATGCAGATTTATGTATTTATCAAAGATCATGCTAATAGGTTGAGTTTGAATTTTCTTTATGCTTTTTGTTTAAATATTTTTAAAAATGAGAGGATAAATATTGCAGCCAGGACCTGATGGCATTGAAAAGCCACTTAAAGATATCATCTAAATGCCTTTAGTTAATCAAAGTAATGTCTTAAAGTCAGGGTATTTAAGAGACTTTCTAAAGGTAGAGTTCTGGTGGGAGGTAGTTTAGACTAGTACACAGGTCTACTGACGCCTAGAATGAATTAGTTTCAAAGAAATTTATATATTTATGGCTGCATAAACTGTAAACTGTAGTAGTATATGCCATCTACTTTGGTGACTTAGTATTGTGTAAAGTCAGCTAAACTGGAACTATGCTTCCCAAAATATCCTTCCCTGCATGGTTTAAGTTAGAATTAACTACAAGAGAAACTTGTATGAGATTTATATGGTAGAAGAAAACCAGCAGTCATGCTCACACTGGGAAGATCAGTTGAGAGTCAGGTACTGTTGTAGTTCACATCATGCAGATTGTCTCAGATCAGCTGAGTCACCTTGTTGGCATGGGGCAGTATCCAGGCCTCAGTATCCAGCTCCTCCTAGATCTTCTTTAGCTTCTCAGTGGCACAGGTACCAGCTCTTTTGCAGTCATTCACATCATCCAAGCAGGAAACTTAGAAGCAGTCAGAGATTACCATGAGTCCCAGTGAGAGATAAACACAGGTTCTAGTTTATTCTCGTGGGTTGCAGTTTGTTCTTGATCTCCTCTGCTTCATGCACTTCTTCCCATTACAACTTCTCACCCAGCTGACTTAGACCAGCACTAGGAGCAACAAACTTACATAACAACCTACCCAGCTCCCAGAATTGCAGAAAGTAAGTCCCTGTAATAAATCCCCTTTATTACTCAATGTGGTTCTGCTTCTATAATTGAATCCTTGCTGATAAACCTGCATGACAAATTGTACTGAAATCAGTTACAAACGTGTGGCTTAGAAACATTTCAAACTATTGGCTACCATTTTCTATCTAAATAGTTTCTGTGAAGAGCATGCATTTCTAAAAATCCGTAAGTGATGTCACTGAAATGCACATGTAACCTCAATTTGTACATTTTAAGTTTTTCATAGCCTGCTCATCTCCATTATTCAATATGATAAACTTGTAGAAATATATAAGCATTTGGCAGAGAATGTTGTGAGCAACCTTAATGGTATAAAAGTTAGAGAAACAAATTTTTTTAGCATTCTATAATAGTAGAGATGTTCAATTGAGTTTCCTATTTGTCCATCAAGATATGGCAGGCCCTTTTCAATATCAGTTTAGGGGTTTTCTGGAAAGTACATATAAAATATGAGTCCTGATGGACAATGTGTGCCTAAAGATCTAATAGAGATGAGACACTTTCTGAAAGATGAATAAGTGATGAAAGGAGAAGTAGAGAAAACTAGGCACCACTTCATTAATTCATTCAATCTTTTGTCTAAAAATATTTATTGAGAGCCTACTACTATTCTCTGAAAATAAAGTAGTGAACAAGACAAATGAAATTCTGCCTTCATTGGAAGTATTCTCATTGGGATGTAGACATAAATAAATGAATAAATGGATGAACAGATAAAATAAATAATATAAATACACATAAATCTATAGAGTCATAAGTACTAATGAAGACAATAAACAGAGTAATGGAGTAGAGAGTGAGTGAGTCTTGGGGTGCTTAGTTTAGCTAGAATGGTCAGGAAGACTTCTCTGAGAAGGTAACATTTGTGTTAAGACATGGATGATAAGATTAAGTTTGGTTACACAAAGATCTTGGGGAAGAGAATTCCAGGCAGAGGGACAAGCAAATGCTAAATGCACATCAACGTGACAAAAACACAGGGAGAGTGAAGAGTGTGGAGAGGCAGGCACAGGCCAGATTGTATGGGGCCTCATGAGCCCTAATAATTGCTATGGTTACAAGACGTTTTACTCAGGAAAGAGGCCAGGCACAGTGGCTCCAGCCTGTGATCCAGCACGTTGGGAGGTCAAGACAGGAGATTGCCTGAGGCCAGGAGTTGGAGACCAGCTTGGGTAGCATAGTAAGACCCCATCTGTACACCCCCAGTCCCCAAAAACAGAAAGAAAGAAAATTAGCCAGGCATGGTGGTATATGCCTATAGTCCAGCTATTAGGGAGGTTGAGGCACGAGGATTACTTGAGCCCAGGAGTTGGAGGCCGCAGTGAGCTATAGTAGTGTCACTGGACTCCAGCCTGGGTGACAAAGCAAGATCCTGTCTCTTCAAAAAAAAAAAAAAGGAAAATTTAAAAATTAATTAATCAGGGAAAAAATAGAATCTGACTTATGTGTTGAAGGATCTGTCTGGCTTAGAGGGTCAAGAGTGGGAAGAGTAAGACCAGCCACAAAATTAGCCTTCTTAAAGGCATCTTCCTTGAAGGATGAATCTTTACAGGCATTATAAATGACTAGGTCTTGGAGGACTTTGGGGAATGGTTACCTTTCTCTTGGGGTTGTCTAACCAAAAAGTAAGGTAACTATATGAACTATATGCAGACATCTGACTAAGTACTGGCTGCTGGGTTGACCCTACCCTCATATATTGCTGGGTAATAATGGGGCATCAATGCTGGGTTTTGATAAATGAATTGGGCAGTGTAAGTGGGCATTCCCTCATATGGGGAATCTGGTGAGCACCTGTGAGGTCTGGAATGGTATTGCAAGACCACAGTCTCCAGTGAGTACAGGAGTCACTGTTGAAGGGAAATATGAGTCCCCCCATTACTCGATGATAGTAGGATTCAGACCTCTTACCAATTCCTCTTCCCTGAAGGGAGTTGAGAAAGCTGTCTGAAACTCACATGAGGAACTGAGCTCACAGGCAAGATGCTTAATCATTAGATAAATATCTTAGTTTGACTGGTTTATCTCTCAACAGACTTGTTCAGTTACACTGTTTATTTCAAATATTTGAAGCTCATATTTCGTAGCTTAGGAAGACTGTGGACAAAATCCTTATGTTTTTATTTGAAAGGCTTCCACAGCCTTCAACAATAAGCTGTCAGAGAAAGAGAAGTGAGCATGGAATTTTACATGAGAATTTAGCCAGAGAGGCTAACTCAGCTGCAAGGCAGGGTTTTGCTGGAATGGCCAGCAGCCTGAAGCCCAGTGTCTGACAGCAGATTCGGGATGGTTCAACAGCTGATGAGTTTGTCGGAGGGCAAATGTAAATCCAGCTATGATCCAGGCTGCTTTAACTGCTAAGAGGTCTGGCTTGTCTCAAATCCTTACATGGTAGAATCATGGTCCTGGAGAGCTTTGACTAAGGAAGGGAGGAAAAGTATAAAATTGGGGCAGGGTATTAGTGGGTATAAGAGCAGGTAGGGGTTAAAGAGTGGTCGCAGTCCTAGGCATGTAGATCATTCTTGAGGCTTTATCCCCATAGGGGGAGTAGAGAACAATCTGGACTTTGGCCAACCAAATCCTAGCATCACTTCAGGAACCACCTGTTGATGGGAATGATGCCGAGTTGGTCAGGATTGGCTAAGGAGCCAAGTAAGACTCAGCTGACAGCTGAAATTCTGAAATCCCTGAAGTTGAATAACATACGCCCAAGAGCAACATCTCCAGCAGGTAGATTGACACTGGTTTTTTATAGAAAGTACCTCTTTATTCATTATCACATATTTCTCTTTAACTTTTCTATGCGAACTCTTCTCTGCTCATCATGACCTGTTTGACAGAATAGGCTGATAAGATGTAGGACTTTAGGTAACGAGATATCAAGCACTGACTAAAAAGTTGACATGATCATTGAGATGAGACTTTGGGTTCTATCCTTTTCTATTAGGCTCCACTTAGCTTCCAGACAGAATAGTGATTAAATATCAATTTATGTTTATAGTCAAAGAATTTGTTCCAAAACTTATATTGTGTACTTCAGGGGTGGCAAACTTTTTCTATAAAAAGCCACATAGAAAATATGTTAGGCTTTGTGGTTCATATGGTCTCTGTTGCAACTACTCTTCTCAGCTGTAGACAACAAGTGAATGGATGAGCATGGCTGTGTTGCCTTAAAATTTTATTTACAAAGTCAGGTAATGGGCTGGATTTGGTCCATGGGCTGTAATTTGCTGATAATTCCTCACATCATAATTTGCTACCTACAATCCACAAAGAGGTTGATGGATATCTATAATTTCTCTGTGTTCTTTCTTTTTTCTACTTACAATGTTATTTTGTATTTTTTCCTAATTATAAGATCCATTTTCTGTTATCTAAATGTTTTAATTAATATATAATAGATATACATATTTGGGGGAACATGTGATAATTTGATACATTCATATAATGTGGAAAGATCAAATCGAGGTAATTAGGATAATGTCCCCTTAAATATTTATCTTTCCTTTATGCTAAGAGCATTTGAATTATTCTCTTCTAGTTCTTTTGAAATGTACAAAAGATTATTGTTAACTATAGCCACTCTACTGATCTATCCGACACTAGTTTTTACTTTTTCTAACAGTGTATTGTATCCATTAATCAACCTCTCTTCTCTGCATTCTTTAGAATTGTTTATTTGTTGAGATACCTAGGCCTACCATGAAACATCTGCTTGACCACCACTCAGCAACCTGAGAAAACTATAAAATGTGTTATATCCGGGGCTTTTTCTTTATGTTTTGGAAACAATCAAACTATTTGCTGTGAATCAAAAGATTATAGTTATTTACTATCTTATTCTAATTTACTAAATAGGAGGTGAATGGCAGAAAGCTTTCTGCAGAGTGAAAAAACAATCAGCACGTGCAGGTGCTCTCCGGCTCTCTACTTTAGTAGCTAACCTGTGGTGTGAATAATCAACCCTTTTGGAACAGAGCTTAGCATGTGTACTTGTTTTCTCTCACCTAGAGAGGATGACTAACTTGGACCCATGAGCACAGATACAGAAGAATGAAGGGAAAACTTCCAGTGTTCCCGAATCACCTTGGCACAACTCTCACTACATCTTTCCCACAGAGAACCCTCAAAACACTAGTTTATAGACAGACAGTGTGCAAACCCTCAGAAATGTTATGGCAGGCACTGAGAGAAAACGTGCTCAGGCTCTGGCACAGTCAGGAGTATTGAATGCAAGTTCCTTGAATTAAAGTGTTGAATAAAACCCAGCAGATAACACATTGTCCTTGTTCTCGACGTTTATCAATCCAGTAACGAGCCTGATGCAATCCAGACTCATCTATCTCAGCAGGATTTCCCAGGTCATCTTTCTTAGAACAAAGCACTTCTGCTTCCACACTGAAAAGGATGAGACCATTGCAATTAGGCAGAGTGTCGCTGGTAACATGATCTGAATGGGATTCCCAGGACCCCAGTGAGGCAACACGAGGGAATTCATGTGAACCTGCTTTGAGCTGTTCATAAGAACAACTCAACGTTTTGTTATTGATATTTTGAGCTATCTTTGTGTTCCTAAGACTTGGCTGGATGCACTAGATTGGTACAAGAAGATCAAAGACAATCTTTTCCTTCAAAGAGCTCCCATTTGGGAGAAAATAAAAACCTCCTGGTAGCCAAAGACTTGTATTTGTTTGCATTTCTTCTCCTTCCCGCAGCCTCTCCTTTTCCTCTAATGATTTCACAGAGGCACAGCTTTGGTTGGCACAATTTAATAAAATAGGGTTTCTGTTTGAAAAGGCTAAGAATGGATGAGCTGAGTCTTTTGACAACTACTCTATGTGAGACATATTTTTAGATACTTACATTTATGTCTCCTTTATTTTATTTTTAGGTTTCAAAACCACCAAAAAACACAAAATATAATAAAACAGACATCTGTGTACCATTACAAAAATTCAGTACACTTTAATAATATCTTTCCCTATTGACTTCAGAACTTTTTTTAAAAAAGATATTGTAGTTGCAACTACAAGCCCAATCCTTCATCTCCCCACTGCCCACTCCCTGAAAAATCATTGTTCTAAATTTGAGGTTTAGTTTTCTTGGATTTTTCAGTTGTATTCTAATTGCATACAGTTTATATGATTTTTTAATTTTGTTTCGATATTAACATTTGCATAAGTGCTATCATTTTGAACATATCCTTTGTCACTTGTTTTCTTCATTTAGAATTATGTTTTCAAGATTTTTCTATGCTGTTCCACATAATTTAGCTCCTTCAGTTTAATTACCACATGGTGTTCCACTAGGTACCATGGTTTCTTTACCTGTATTCCTTTTGATTTTCATTTGATTTATTTTGATAATTTTGAGAATAATTTTGATTCTTATCTGGTTTATTTCCTATTTTTTGCTATTATAAAAAAATACCTCTTTTATCTTTTCACACATCATACATATGTTTTGCATTTTAGGTACTTATTTTGATGCTCTCTTCTTCTGGGGAATATTAACGAAAAACAAATTAAAAATTTTTTTTTCCAACTTTTGTTTTAGGATCAGGAAGTTTACGTGCAGGTTTGTAACATGGGTATATTGAATGAAGGTAAAGTTTGGGGTATGAATGGACCCATCCTCTGGTGACGAGCACAGTATGCAAGAAGTAGATTTTTCAGCCCTTGCCCTCCTCCCTCTCCTTCCCCTCTAATACTCCTCAGTGTCCATAGATGCCATCTTTATGTCCATGAGTACCCAATGTTAAGGTCTCACTTTTAAGCAAGACCATGCAATATTTTATTTTCTGTTTCTGCATTAGTTCACTTAGAATAATGGCTTCTAGCTGCAACATATTGTACAAAAGACATGATTTTATGGTTTTTTTATGGCTGCATAGTATTCCATGGTGTATATGTTTTCTTTTTTCAGTCCACCATTGATGGGCATTTGGGTTGATTCCATGTTTTCACTATTGCGAATAGCACTGTGATGAGCCTATGGGTGTATGTGTCCTTTTGGTAGAGCAATTTATTTTCCTTTGGATATATACCCAGTAATGAGATTGCTGGGTCAAATGGTAGTTCAACTCTTAGTTATTTGAGAAATCCCTAGATCACTGTCCCCAGCAGCTAAACTAATTTACATTCCCACCAACAGTGTTATAAGCATTCCCTTTTCTCTGCAGCCTCATTGGCCAGCATCTATTATTTTGTGACTTTTAAATAACAGCTATTCTTATTGGTATGAGATGTTTCTTGTGGTTTTGATTTGCATTTCTCTGACAACTAGTGATGACGAGCACTTTTTCATGTTTGTTGACCACTTACACATTTTTTTTTGAGAAGTGTCTGTTCATGTTCTTTGCCCACTTTTTAATGGGATTATTTGGTTTTGCTTCCTGATTTAAGTTCCTTATAGATTCTGGATAGTAGACCTTAGCTGGATGCATAGTTTGTGGATATTTTCTCCCAATCTTTAGGTTGTCTATTTATATCTTCGATAGCTGCTCTTTCTCTGTAGAAGCTCTTTAGCTTAATTAGGATCCACTTATCAACTTAAAAAAAATTTTTTTAAAGGAGAAATGTTCAACTAGCCCTTGTACTCATGTGTACATATACACCCAAAATGAACAACATTCCTCAAACACTGGTTATGAATTACAAAAACTTTGTATTTTCATCAACTGCAGTATCCTCTATAGTATCAGGAAAGCAACTCAGCTTTCGTCTGTTAGCTATCTGAAGTTTCTTATTCTCTAAGGGTTTGCTATTCCATAACCAAAGGGAGAAGATCTGCATTCACAGGAGAGAAGCTATGCAAGTTCTAAAATGTGGCTCATTTCTGGTATTTGGAAATAAGAGAGGTTTTGAAGTTATCTCCAAACTGTGATTTAAAATGGTTGATTCTGGGATTTGAAAATACAGAAACTTGCCGTTCTATGTTTCTGATCTGTGAAATCCTAAACTTCTTTTCTCTAGACATAGGCCTATTTCCTTTTCAAGCACTGAAATGACAGTCTTGCTTCTGGAGTTGCTCAGGCACTCAAGCACAGCAACCCTGTTGGCAGGGGTCACTTTTGGGAAAGAAGTGATAATGAGCTTGGTCCAGCTGGGCTGCTGGAAGCCAGTCCCTGAGCAGTGGGGGAGATGAGTGTTTGGGGTTGCCTCCTAAGGTTAAGGGACCTGAAAGCATGTGTGAGAAGGGAAGGATGTGGTGCTGAATAGTTATAATAACTTCCTTAGAGGATTTGGGGTTTTTATAATGAGATTTTTTTTAAAAAAGGAAGAAGAAAAAAAGGAGCATGCACTTTGGAGTAAAGCCCAAACCAGGAGTAAAGAGCTCTAGCAAACTTGTATTTGGGGCTTTGTCCACCAAGCAGTGTGTTAATCCTCCTCTCCTTCTGAATATGAGGCTCCTTCTCTTCAAATTTCACTCAGGGTTCAAGTCAAGCCCATGCTACAGAGTGCATGTTCTCTCTCATTTTCCAGTGCCATTCTACTGAGTCCACACTTCCTCCCATACTCAAGTAGCCAACAGGGCTATTGTCCCTTCCTGGTAGTCCCAGAAACCAGAAAAAAATCATGCCAAGCTGAAGACCTGTCACCTGTCCCTCCCAGAACCAAAGCACTGGGCTGTATTTGAAACCCACACCCCTCTAAACCTCTTCAGATTCCACATGTGTCTATCATGACCATCATACTGGCCTCTTTCCAACTATACTGGTCCTATATTAGACCTATATTGTCGACCGACAGCTTGTGTATTATATCAAGTACCTTGTCGATCAACTCAAGGTCAAAAACAGCATCAGCAGTTACTTATGATTTAATTCATACACAAAGTTTTGTTGCATGTCTGCTAGGTGTCAATTACCATGACAGATTCTAGGAAGAAGACATAGCCCTGGTCTTGAAGGGGCACAGTCTGTTGAGGGAGACAGACAAATCTATAGGCATCTACCATGTCAAGGTGCTATAAGACATAGCAGTCACAGCCAAGACATCCCAGAAAAGGTATCAGGCGACTCTGGAAGTAGGAAATGGAGACAAGAAAAGGGTTGTGGGACGTGCATTTTGAGCAGAGCAAGCAACAAATGCAGAGGACCAAAGGCAAGAGAAGGCAGATCAAGTGTCACCACTCTATAAGTAGAACATAGGTAAAAAGAAAAAATATGAAATTCACATAGGCAGTTCTACTCAACAGACTTCAGGCCCTTTAAAAATGGAGAAACATGGCTGGGTGCAGTGGCTCATGCCTGTAATCCTAGCACTTTGGGAGGCCAAGGCAGGTGGATCGTCTGATGTCAGGAGTTTGAGACCAGCCTGGCCAACATGATGAAACCCTGTCTCTACTGAAAATATAAAAATTGGCCAGGTGTGGTGGCGGGCGCCTATAATCCCAGCTACTTGGGAGACTGAGGCATGAGAATCACCTGAACCCGGGGGGCAGAGGTTGCAGTGAGCTGAGATCGTGCTACTGTACTCCAGCCTGTGCAAGAGTGAAAGACTCCATCTCAAAAAAGTCTCTACTGAAAATATAAAAATTGGCTGGGCGTGGTGGCGGGCGCCTATAATCCCAGCTACTTGGGAGGCTGAGGCAGGAGAATCACCTGAACCCGGGGGGCAGAGGTTGCAGTGAGCCAAGATCGCATCACTGCACTCTAACCTGGGTGACACAGCAAGACTCCGTCTCAGAAAAATAAAAATAAAAAAATTTAATCTAGTTCTCCTTTCTCATTCTGTACCTGGATCTTGACATTTATCTAACTGTAGGGTCTGTAGGTCTTGTTCATCTTTCACTGAGAGAAATAGTTATACACTATACCTGAGCACTGAGACTCCGTGAGCAACTGGGGCCACTCTTGGGTTACCTTTCCCTGGAATGAGGGCTGGTTATCATCATGTCAAGTCTCTGAGTAATATATCCAAACATGAATCTCCTAGGAATCTAGTTTAATTAGATTTATACTGAAGTTAGAGTGGCGGTTAGGGATGGGTCACATTGGAGAGTGGTAATCTCAATCTCTCTTCTACATTTATTGGAAAATAACATCCACAGATAAGAGGGCTTCTGGGGTTGCTCTCTGTCCCTACTTCTATTATTGCAAAGTTTAGTCTCCAAAGGAATCCAAAAGAAGTCCAATTAGATTTGTAGGGGAAAGACAGAGAATTAAAAATTATGCAGCATGTACCAGATACTGCTATTGTTGCTTGACATTCATTACTTCATTTGATTTTCATAACAAACATGTTATCATCTTTGGACTAGGAGCCAAATCTAGTTATTTTCTGACTCTACAGTCCAGACTCATTCTATTCTATTATGCTCGCAGTTGCCTAGAATCCATTTCTCTCACTGCCTCCTCCTGGAAAGAGCTGTGTTACCCTAAAATCAAAAATCTATAGCCAAACTTTTGTGTTGGCAGGCAAATGAGACTCCTGGCAGCAAGTTTACCCTTTGATGAAAGCACTTAATACTGATTCCCTGTTAAAATAGTTTGGGGAGGAGGGAGAGAAGGGGGAATGGCAGAATAAAGTGCTTCTTTATCTCTGCATTCAGCACCTCCCTTGGCTCAAAAAAGAAAATAGAGCAACCAACTCATATAGATGAAAGAAATTAAACCTGATGCCTGAAAATCACTAAGCATAAATTTAGGCTTACATATAGACCTTGTTGACTTAATCATACCTAAATTGCTTTTCCAGAAGTATTTATCATGGGATTATTTTACTTTATTAGCTGGGAATAGACAAAGCAATAAACACATAAGATAACTACATACTCTGCTTCTATTAATCACTTAATCAGCTGTCTCCCAACAAATGATCTGATTCTTCTTCCAAACAAGAAAACTTGTCTATCAAAATACTACTTTAAGGATATCAAATCCTTACAAATAAAATCTTAATACACATCAATGGATTTTGTAAGACATTCAAGTTAGAAATCTGTGCAAATAAACTAGTAACTGCATGAAAACTTTCCAAAGGATTTTCATAATCTTTTATAGCTTATCTTAAATTGAAATTCACATATTGTCACAAAAGCACTTGAGAGTTCTGTGTTTGCATTGTAAAATGTCTTCTAACACACTGGATGGGAGTAAAGTCAACAATTAGTTACTCTATAAACCAAATAAAATGTGATTATGGAGTGCTGAGGAGCTGCTTGTTACTCAATGGAGAAAATTATTGGCTGGGTGTGGTGGCTCACGCCTGTAATCCCAGCACTTTGGGACGCCGAGGCAGGCAGATCCCTTGAGTTCAGGAGTTCCAGATCAGTCTGGGCAACATGGTGAAACCCCATTTCTACCAAAAAAAACACACAAAAAAATAATAATAATAGCTGGGCGTGGTGGCATATGCCTGTGGTCCCAGCTACTCAGGAGGCTGAGGTGGGAGAATCGTTTGAACCTTGGAAGCAAAGGTTGCAGTGAGTCCAGATCGCACCACTGCCTTCCAGCATGGGTGACAGAGTAAGATCCTGTCTCAAAAAA
>NW_012117088.1:2092752-2095904 GCF_000951035.1 Colobus angolensis palliatus
AAAAAAAAAAAAAAAAAAGTTAGAAACATGATACAGTCAACCCAATGTCTCCCAAAATATAATTATTTGAAGCAAATACACACCTAGGGCCAGTATTATAAACTGTGACAATAGGAATGTAAGTAAAACAAAGGGAAGGACATTTGCTCCCTGTCTAACTAGAGTATGTGGACCCTCCTATTTTCTGTTGATTAGCCACAAAGTGGTGTCAATCCAGACCATGACTGTAGGGTGAGACTGTGGTGGGTCCAGAACAGAGGTGGGAAGAACAGATTCAATATACTGTATTTCCTTCTAGAGTCACACTTAAATTTAAGCCTAGAAAGTCTTGTCTAAGAACATCAGATTAGACAGCTTGATTTTGCTGTGTTTGTGGATCAGAAAAAGCTTCTCTCAAGCACCTGAGAGTTTGAAGATAAGAGAGCATGCTGTCTCATCTGCCAGGCAGCACTTCCTCTTGCACGCTGGTTAAGAGAGTCCTGTCTGTTCACAAAAGAGGCACTGAGGGAGCCACCAGTTGGCATATACAGCAGGAGGTCAGGAAGTCAACATCAGTGTGGAAATTAAGAGCGGGGCTTTACGACAACTCTGACTCAGCAGAAAATATTCCTGATTGCCATGTCCTCAGCCGCCATGGTTATTGGGCCTTACTTGGACCATGTATGCGAGACTATAAACCAGAGAGCAACAGACAGGACAAAGAGGAAAAATGCAAGCAGGAAGAAGCAACGAATAAAAGAATTCAACTAATCCTCTTGGTTCAGACAAAAAAAAAAAAAAATTAATCATAGCACTTATGGTTTTGACAGGACTGATTCTCAATTGCCAAGCATAAGCCAATGTTTGCTTAGATTCATACACTGTAAGTAATTTACTTCCCGGAATTCCTAGTCACTGGAAAACTTCCGAGCACATTTAAGTTTTGAATATACCTAGAGCAGATACTGCCCTCCTGAGGACGGTAGTGATATTGCTGATGGTCTCGTAAGAATTTTAAATAAACTTCTGAAGGCTGCCCAGGTGTGTACCCATTTGCATCTATAAGTTAGTCCATATTGATTTATTCAGAAAAAGAACTTTTTTTGCATAAATATATTTTAGTGTTTTTTTCTGTAAAGAAAAATGTTTCCAGATTACTAATTAAAACATGCGTCCATTAAGACTGTTTTTCCTGTCATGAATCATAAAATCCATTTTGTGAAATCTATTCCATGAGTCATAATCAGATTTAAAAAAAAAAAAAAAGATATCAAATAAAACAGAAAAGAATAAGTAGAAAACATTAGAAGGGGTCCCACAGACCCTTAACATGACCTGTGCGCACCAGGATACGGTCATAATGAATTATAAGGAATGTAAGACTTGACTGATGGGATCATGTGAATGCATGCCTTAGCTAGAAAGTGGCATGTGATCCTTTCCTCACTAGTATCTCATTTGATTTGCTGGCCTGTGATAGTTAATTCAACCATCAACATAATGGAACAGTGTGGTAGGCAGGATTCTAAGATGGCTCCCAAGATCACTGCCCCTTAGTGTGCACATTTTGTGTAACTCCCTCCTAAGTGCAGGCTGAACGGGTGCATAGGATAGAATTTGACTCCCATGATTGAGTTACTAATCTGCTGACTTTTTGATCAACCAAAATGGAGAGTATTCCAGTGGGCCAAATCTAAAGTCAGATTTATTTTATTTTATTTTATTTTTGAGACAGAGTCTCGCTCTGTCGCCAGGCTGGAGTGCAGTGGGACGATCTCTGCTCACTGCAACCTCCACCTCCTTGGTTCAAGAGATCTCCTGCCTCAGCCTCCCAAATAGATGGGACTACAGTTGCATGCCCCACGCCCGGCTAATTTTTGTATTTTTTAGTAGAGACGGGTTTCACCAAGTTGACCAGGATGGTCTCAATCTCTTGACCTCGTTATCCACCCGCCTTAACCTCCCACAGCGCTGAGATTACAGGTGTAAGCCACCACGCCAGGCGATAAGTCAGATTTTAAAAAGGCCTGGATCTCTCCAGAAAGACAGTTGTGAAGCATAGAGGGCATTAGGAGAGGCCACAGGAAAAGGTACTGTTGGTGATCGTTAGGAACTGAGCTGGACCCCAGGCTGACTCCTCACAAAACAAGGGCCTCAGCTCAAGGAACTGAATTCTGCCAACAATAGGAATGAACTTGGAAGACGATCCCCAGCTTCAAAAAGGAAGGCAGCTCATCTGACATTTTGATTTCAGCCTTGTGACCCAAAGTAGAAAACTCTGTCCAGCCAAAACTGGACTTTTGGCCCATAGACACTGTGAGATCATAAATTTGTTGTTCTAAGCCCCTAAATTTGTGGTAATTTGTTATGCAGCCATAGGAAACTAATGCAGTTAATGTTTCACAATGTAATTTTGTATTTTACAATTAACTGTGAAACAAAATGCAGCATAACTTAATCTTTTGCAAAAACATTGAGACTTTCCACTAGTTTGAGTGATGAACTTTCAGTATTACTGCAGGATGCCTCTTTCAGTATATCCTAAGTTCTTGACAATTGTTACTTTTGCTTTATAATAGTTAAATCATCTTTCAAAATGACTTTGTTATTAGAAGGAAAAAGAAAAATGACATACAAAATGCAAAGGCATGATCAAGTTCAAATATAACTACTGGATCCAAAAGTGCAAATAGTATATTAAGAAAAGTGTTGACTCCACTCATCAAACTTCTGAGCATTCATCTGAGCACCCTCCTTTAAAAAGGGCAAGATTTTATAATGTTATATTATATTTGTTTTATCGATTATGCAATGTAATGTCAGACCTAGGCACATATACTTTTTGAACTAGTCTTCAAATTAAAGCTTACACACTTCAAAATTGAGATACCTGAAAATACACAATGTTGAATTTATTAATAAGTCCCTTGAATATAATTGAAAAAGAAAAATAGTGAAGCTTAGCATCATTGTGTAGCTTTTCTACAACTATTAGCAAGTCTCATATTAAAATAGGACTGACAGATTATCTGATTAGCTTGACTACATGGAAGAGAAGTGTTTTACAGTCATGCAGAACGTAAAAACCATACCTGCAAGCTCAAAGAAATCTAAGACTTTTTACAGGAGCAAGATGGCCGAATAGGAACAGCTGCAGTCTCCAACTCCCAGCG
>NW_012117088.1:2100710-2165221 GCF_000951035.1 Colobus angolensis palliatus
ATAATAAAAAAAAAAAAAAAAAAGAATAAATATGAAGGTTTCTCAAAAAAAAAAAAAAAAGAAATCTAAGACTTTTTTGTTAAATGAAGCAGTTATTAAATCCATGGAAATATATGAAATCAATGAATGATGTTTTGACCAAAATCTTGTTTATACTGGGAAAGTGAAGGGAACTTCATACAAAAGAGCTGTAGTGGACATAAGTACTGGTCACCAGTATTTCCAGGTCTCTCCTCCTTCCTGGACACAGGATAATATGTTTCCCTGCTTCCTTTGCGGTCATGTGACTGGTGGTGGTAATAGACAGTTATAGGAGATGACACGTGTCCCTTTCAGTCTGAAGCACGAGGGACCTAGTTGGTGCTCTATTTTACATATTCTCTCTCCCTGCTGTTATAAACCCTGGCACCTTGTGTTGCTACCAGGATTTACTATAGGGAAGCATTATAAGGTAGAGTGACTACATAAAGCAAGCCTGCTTCTGCCCTCTATCGAACGTAGACCACAACCGAGAAATAGTTGTTTTTAACCTGAGATTTGTGGATTATTTCTTACTGCAAGACCATGTACACCAGGAATTGGCAAACCCTTTCTGAAAACCATAAGTGAATATTTTAGGCTTTGCAGGCCACAGTCTCTGTTACGTATGAATTTTTTCAATAACTCTATAAAAATATGAAAATCACCCTTAGCTTGTAACAAAAGAGTAGGCTGTGGGTGGAATCTGGCCCATGGACCATAGTTTGTGACCAAGTTCTAGACAACGGTGGAGGGGACTATCAGGGGCTGACAGCTTTCTCAAAAGCTAAGATGGCAGCTTCAACATAGGAGGGCTGGGAATTCACACCCCTCAGGAACATCCTTCGTCTTGACTGATGGGAGGAGGTGTATACATACCTCAGCTCCTGAGCAGGCTAGCCCTGAGGTGTGCATTTATGTCTCAGAATTTTCTTGTAGAATTTTCCAGTTGCCCACAGTGCTAACTTACTTAATAAGTCTTCTTTATTGCCAGTTTTCCCAGTTCTTCCTCAAATCCCCACCTACCTATGATATTTCCTGCACCTTCCAATTAAGCTACTTACCTTGTCTCAGGATCTGCTTTGGGGCAAACCAAACTAACATACGTATACTAAGGAATATACCATTAGTGCAGGAAATTGAGTGTTTCTACGACAAAAATGTAAAATGTGTGCTACTCGGCAGTCAAGCAAGGGGGGCATTAGGAGAATGGTATCAGAAGCAGAAAGCGGTGATTCATATTCTGCCATGGTAAACATCTGGTAAAGCCTGTAACATCTTAGTCTGCGAGACTGTGGGAGAGAGGACCACAGCCCTCACTCACTCTAACCCTTGGATGTGATGTGCACTAAAAAGAATCTGCCAAGCACAAACCACCAAATTGGCTTAGCTCTGTTAGAACCAAGTCTTTCATCTATATTCCCATCTTCGTGCCCCTCCTATATTTTCCCTCCAGTCTATCTACTGTTTATGAGGTGAATACAATCATCTCCATGGTGGATATGGTACTTCTCTGAGCATGTCTCTCTGCATAGCACAGGGGCAAAGCTAAAAATCACATCTATCAAACTTCCTTGCTGCAAGGATTCCAGATGTGACTTACGGCGCACCCATCACTATTGCAGGAAAGGTGACAGTTCCGCAGTTTATGGTGTTTCTGTTGGCAAGCACAGCCATGAAGACATTGCCTTTACTGTGTGGCAGCCTTGGCAGAGGTCCCCACATATGGTCTATGACTATCCACTTTCTGTTGGTGCAAATGTGGCAAGCATGACGACACAGCCATGATGCTGCTTCCTGATCCCTGGACCACAGTTAGTGCAGTGTGTTAGTGGGGCCAACAGTGCCAGTGGCAGCTTCAGATTCCCCACATCCCTGTCTCTGGTCACGTTAGCAGATCCCCTGGCAGGCCAGGTCTGTGCTGCTATGCTAGGGGCTGTTCTCAGAGGCCCACCCTAATTGGGCCCGCCAGTCCTCCCAGTGATCTTGTGGGCACTAAATTCCTGTACCAAATTCTGCTTATGTAAAGGATGCAAAATTATAGCTAGATAGAAGGAATCAGTTCTGGTGTTCTGTAACACAGTTAACAATAATATATTTTTATATAGTTTCAAATAGAAGGATGATGATGATAGTGAATGTTTTGTAACACAAAGAAATGATAAATGTTTGAGATGATGGATATGCTAATTACCCTGATCTGATAGGTACTGAAACACCACCATATACCCCCTGAATATGTACATTTATTTATCGCTCATAAAAATAAAAATAGGGCAGGCAGGGTGGCTCATGCCTGTAATCCCAGCACTTTGGGAGGTGGAGGTGGTAGGATCACCTGAGGTCAGGAGTTCAAGACCAACCTGGATAACATAGCCACACATTGTCTCTACAAAAAAAAATGTTAAACTTAAATGGATATGCTGGAGTGTGCCTTTAGTTCCAGCCACTCAAAAGGCTGAGGAGGGAGGATCACTTAAGCCCAGGAGGTTGAGGCTGCAGTGTGCCACGATTGTATTACTGCACTCCAGCCTGGAGTGACAGAGCAAGATCCTCTCTCTAAAAAATAAGAATATAAATGAAAAAAAAAATTAAAAAAATTCTGCCTTAAAAACCCTAATTAGTGCTAGGGTTAACTAGCAGTGAGCCTGGCTGACATAGAATTGGATATCATTCTTGCCTTCACATCTTCCCTCAGAGAGATCTAGCTCCCCACTCCCACTTTGCATGAGCTACGAGGCCCTCCCCAAATTGGCTCCTGCCCACCCTTCAGCTTTGTCTCTTACACCGCTTCCTTACACCCTACAGTGCAGCCAAATTCAACCAATCCCTGATTGACCTAGCAACGTAACTTCAGTTCCTTGCACACACCATTCCTTGGTACATACTGCTCTCTCTGCGAGGAATGCCCACCAGCCTTGTGCCTGCTTCCACTCTTGGTTCTCTTTCATTTATTCTCATATAAAGGTGGAGTAAGTTTTTTAATTTGCTCAGCTCACTCCTTTTGAACTGGGTTCAAATCCAACTTCTGCCACTTAAGAGCTCTGCGTCCTGGCGTAAGTTAACCTTTCTGCACCTGGGTCTCCCCATCTTTAAAATGGAGATAATAATAGTATCTACTTCCAGCAGGCTGTGTGAGGATCACATAAGTAAAACGTTCTAAAGAGCTACACAGAGTATCTGGCACATAGGAAAAGCATTATGTGCCGGTATTATTAAGAAATCGTTTCCCATTGAATTTGAAATAAAGTTCAAAGTGCTTCATGTAGCCTTGAGGTTCCACAGGATTTTCCCTCGGCTTCTTCCTCCAACTCAGCTCTTACCTCTTTCCCCCGAACCAGGGCTGGCTTCACTGGTGTGCCGCCCACACGGTATGCAGGGGCCCATGCTTAAGAGAGTCCCAGGCCTGGTTTAATACTCCACTGTCACCATCCTGAAATTCTTAATATGTTTTCAACAAGGGGCCCTGCCTTTTCATTTTGTGCTAGGTCCTACAAATGATGTCACCAATGCTGACACCAGCACACTGAGGTCCCGCCATCCCAGCCTTCTGTTGATCCCTCAAATACCCCAAAATCTTCCCCATCTGTGCCTTTCTCCTTCTCTTCACTTGATTAACTCCTGTACATTTTCAGCTTAAATATCCTTTTCTCGGAAGAAGAGGTCCTAGGGATGATTATTTAAATGGGATACCTTCAGAGAACCCCCATTGAAATAATCCTTTTTCTCTTCCTCTCATTCCCTACCATTCTTTATCTCAGCCCCTACTTTTTCCTTTGTAGAAAGGAAATAGTATTTTGCTTATTTGATTTGAACCTTTCTCACTAGAATCAGGAATGTAATTTCCATGAGGATAGGAATCATGCCTGACTAATTGGCTATTACACCCTCTGCATCTAGCACAAAACCTAACAAATAGTAGACCCTCAATGAATATTTGTTGAATAGATAAACTCAGGGCCTAGCGTAAAATAATAACACTTAAGTTACCTGGAAAACCTTCTTACCCCATCAAAGTTGATCATTTCCTCTGTCCCAAAACCACTCTGTGTATCTTTTTCTATCTTTTGTCGACACAATGCTGCATTGTTTATATGACTGTTTTCTCTGAATTTCAGAGAGCCTAAAAGTCTGTATATGATCTCTTCTCCCCAGTCCCAGGCTGACACTTGAATTGCACATACATAGATTAGGTATAACACTAGGGGTCCTTATACTGCCTAGAAGAATGGTAAAGATAAAGATTAATGCAGATGCAAATTGTAATTTCTTGGGTAACCACTAAAAGAATAGCAAAACAATTAGAGTATAATTTTCAAATTAGTAGGAAGTTAAAACAGAATGATAAAGCCATCTAAAGTAAGACCAAAATGGAAACCAAAGGAACAGATACAACAAACAGAAAGCTCATAAAAAGGTGACAGATTGAAATCTAAATATATTATTACTTTAGATACTAATGGTTTAAATGCTGAAGTTGATTCAACAATTTTCATACTAGATTTTTTTAAAAAATCAACAAACTATATGATGCTTAACATAAGAATTCTAATAGTATGAAAGCAAAAGTTTTAAAAATATATATTATATAAGCACAAAAAGAAATCTGATGTGCTTAAAATGTAAAGTCCTTAACATAGTCTTGATATCAGAAAAGTGGATTTCAAAACATTAAAAAATGATAAAGAATAGTTCCATTGATAATAGGTCTACGTTGCCAGGAAGATAAAACATGTTAAATATGTATACACCAAAGTCATATGGTGTATGTCAAAAAACATAAGCAAATTTGACAGAACTGTAAGGGGAAATAGTTACATTCGCCATTATAGAGGGAGGTTTTATCACAACTCTTGGAAATAGAATAAGTACACACAACATTGGATTGTAAAACATGATATGATCTGACCTCTAATTCCTGAAGGCTTCACCAGAGATTTATCACATATTTAAGGGAAAAATAATTCCAATATTACACAAATTCTTCCAGATAGAAAAAGACAAACTATCCCCAAGTCACTCTGTGAGATTAATGCTATCGTCATTCCAAAGCTTAATAGAGACAGTTTTTTAAAAATTATAGACCAATTTTATTCATAAAATTGGACAAAAATCCTAAGCATTAGAAAATCAAATACATCTCTCTTTAAAAAAAACACAATCATAACTAAATGGGGTATACCTCAATAATTCAAAGTGTATTCAACATTTGAAAAATCTGTGTTAAAGTCAGCATATTACCAGATTAAATGAGATAATCATTTTAATCTACTGCTAATAATAGATTATTAATAGAATCATATTTTATAGATGCAGAAAAAATCTGTTAAAATTCACATTCTTTCACAATAAAATAATACTATTAGCAAATTTAAAACTAAGGGCAAAATAGAAAGCTTTTTTTCTGAAAATAGCAAAGAGAGAAAGATACCTTTTATTATATATTTAATATTGCATCAAAGACCATAGGCAAGAAAGAAAAAAATATACAAATAGGAAAGGAAGAAATAATCTAACATCCATACGTTTGACTGTATGTACAGATACAGTTTCTATGTATTCTAAAGACAAGTTAATATAAACCAACATAAATTTAAGGTTGTTGAATAAAACATTAAAAAGAAACCACTAGAGATAAAATTTTTTAAAATATCATTTACAATAGCATAAAAAATCAAATACTTAGAAATTAATCTGGCAAGATTTCTCCATAGAAAACCCATACAATTTTAATACTAGATTTAAGAATACTTGAATCAGTAAGAGGTAGACCATATTTACAAACTATAAGACTTGAAATTGTAAAGATTCAATTTCCCCCACATCGAATGCAAACCCAATCAAAATTCCAATAGGATATTTTTCTTGAACTTGACTGACCTGCTTGCTCAAAAATGTATATGGAAATGCAAAGAGACAAGAATAGTCAAAACAGTCTTAAGCAAAAACAAGGGAGCAGGATTCCTCTGCTATTTAGAAAATCTTATATAAGGCTACGGTGATTAAAACAATATGGCTCTGGTGCAAAAATAGACAAGTCCCAAACAGACAAATATAAAGCTATGACGAAGAGCAGTGGGGGTAAGGATGAAGTTTTCAGCGTTACTAGGACAATTAAACATGCACCTGGAAAATATAAAATACAATTGTAACCATACTTTATACAATATACAAAGATCAAATCCAGGCAGATTACAAATTTATAGGAGAAAAGTAAAATAACAAAACTTCTAGAATAGAGGAGAATGTATTCATGATCCTAGGGTAAGGAAATACTCCTTAAACAAGACACAAAAGAGTAACCTTAAAAAATGGCAAATTGTACTATACTAAAATAATTCTATTTATCAAAACACTCTATTAAGGGAAATAAAAGTCACGCTACATAGTGGGAAGATATTTTTATAACACATATAACTGAAAAAAGGACTATAGCAGAATATATGAAGAACTACTGCAATTAGCAAGAAAACCCCAATAGAAAAATAAGCAAAAGATCTGAACAGGAATCCATCCAATAAATGAATGAAAAGGAAAAGGTACTGGTCTTCTTGGCAACCAGGGAAATGCAAATTAAAACCACAATGAGACAGTGCTACACACCTACAGTTTAAAAAGTTAAAGACTAACAATATCAAGGATGTACAGCAAGGATATACTGGAATTCTCATACACTGCTGGCAAAAACGTAATATCATACAGTTATTTTGGAAATTGGCTGGGATTATCTGGTAAAGTTAATGAAAATGTTTTACAGGAAGCTTTTATAATTAAGATGGTCCCAATAATCCTCACCTCCAGCAATCACATTTTTGTGTCATTCCCTCCCTATGAATGAGGGCTGGACATAGTGGCTGGCTTCTAATGAACAGATTATGGCAAAAGTGATGAGACTTCACTTTCAAGATTATGTTTAAAAGGCCTTAATTTCCATCTTGCTGGATTATTCTGATGAAGCCAGGTGCTGGTTTTTGACCTGCCCAAGGAGAGGTCCACATGACAAGAGACTGTGAGAGCAGCTTCTGTTGACAGCACACAAGGAAATGAGTTCTGCCAACAACCACAAAAGTGAACTTGGAAGCAGATTCTTCCACAAACAAGCTTGAGATGACTGCATCCTTGTAAGAAACCCTAAGCCAGAGAACCCAGCTAAGCCATAGCCAGATGCCAGACCCACAGAAACTGAGATAATATTGTTTTAAACGACTTTGTGCTAACTTGTTACACAGCATTAGCTGACTAGTACAAGTGTAAACCATGCTAGATTGTCTGCATTAACCCAACACAACAACTACCCTCCACGTAAGAGAACAAAGCATCCTCTCTCCTGCATGAGTTCCAGGTTGTTATCCATGGTATCTTCTGTGAGCAACTCACATGAGATAAAGGGCCTAAGTGCCCTAGATCTCAGTCCTGTGTCCTCTCCTATCCACCTGAACTCACTTTGGTGATCTCTGCCAGAACCATGGCTTTTTGAACCTTCTCCCAGCCATAGCCTTCGCCATATCTGTTACCCTCCTAGTTGATCAGCCCAAAACCCTTGGAGTTTTTCCTCAATTTGTTAACACAGCTCATCCAATCCAATGGTTCATCCAAACCAAAGAAATGTTATAGTTTTATTTCTAGAATATATCTAAATATCTGACCACTTTACCATCTCAAATGCCATCACACTGGTTACCACACTGGTTCAATTCTTCATCATCTCCTTTGAAAGACTGAAATACTTGAAGTCGTTTTGCTGGCATCTACATTTGGCCTCCTACAATCCATCCTCACCAAGTGCCAGGTTAATGCTTTTTAAAATAAGTCAAATCCCACACTCTGCTGCCCAAACCCATGCAACTGCTTCCTGTTTCAGAGTAAAGTCAAAGTCCATTTGTAGCCCACCATGTCCTACCTGGTCTTGCCCCATCCCCTTTCTGAACTCATCTCTGTGGCTTTACTCTTTGTCCCCTGTTTGTAGACACATTGGCTTCCTTGCTCTCCCTCAAACACACAGGCATGCTTCACCTTACAGCCTTCACACAGGCTATTCCCTCTTTTTTAGCAGCTTTTCTCAAAGGGAATTCTGCAAATCAGCCAGCGGGCTCATTCAATAGATCTGGGATGATGCTTGAGAATATGAGTTTCTAACAAGTTCTCAAAAGATGCTGCTGGTGTGAGAACTATACTTTGAAACCACTGCCCTGGGACATCCACTCTCTACAATGTATTAAATTATTTCCTGTGCATTTAGAATAATAATAGTTAATAACCCTCCTGGGAAGAACTGTGAAAATAGTCACTTCAACTATTTCATGTTCTATAGAACTCCAGGTGAAAAAGGTTGTGAAACATCTTCAGGATTAACTCTCCATCGTCAAGCCTCTGCTCATACTAGCTTCTTAATGATATTGAAGCGGCATCATTTGTCTGGGGCAACACCCGAGGTTCGTTGCCTCACACTAAGAAAAATGAAGACCACAAGATGTGGGTTTAAGAGCGGAAAGTTTAATAGGTGAAATAAACAAAAGAAAAGCTTCCCCATGTAGAAGGAGGGGGATTCCGAATGGATCTCCCTGTTAGCAGCGGGATGCGATTGGTTTTATAGAGAGGCTTGAGGAAGCGGTGTCTGATTTACACAAGGCCCAAGGGAATGATTGGACGAGGTGTGACATTTACACGATCCTCAAAGACACTGGCCATCCCACCCCAATCTTTTGTTATCCAGATGGGGTTTCTACCTGGCCAACGCCATGACACCTGCACATGTGGTGACAAGGAAAAGGGAAGAGAAAACCTTCATGTTGAATGCTTCTAGCACAGCTGCCAGCATTCACGTATGCAAGCTTCCAGCTTGCTTATCTATGCCTGCAGCTTGATTTTTCAGGCTGCTTTTTGTTAGAAAAGAAATGATTTGGGGGCTGCCTTTCATTAAAAGAAAAACCTTACCAAAGACTCCTGTACCCTAACTGCCTAGTTTCTTTTTAACTCCTATATTAGTATCTACTAAGGTGACCCTTTTAATACTGTGATCTCTCCCCACCCCTATTTTCTCTTAACTCCTCTTGCCTTGATCTCCTTTTTTCTCCCGCAGAACTTATGACCTAACCTGCAGTGATTTTCTTACCTGTTTATGGTTTATGTTCTCTCCCCAACAAGAATGTAAAAGCCAAGATGAAGGGATCTTTGTTATTTTATTGCAAGGGCTAAGCAGACTTTTTTGAATATAAATCAAACATTTGAATGAAGAATGAATTGAATCCTTTAATTTTCTCTGCAGAATAAAAAGTGATTTTTTAAAAAAAATATACCAGCTACATGTGTTCATTGGAAGAGAGCACAGTTGTGGGGAAAAATAAGACTTTTGAGTCAGATAAACCTGGATTCAAAGATTAGCTTCACTATTCACTAGCTAAATGTTTACCCAAGGCGAATGTCACTAATATGGTCTGGATATTTTGTCCCCTCCAAATCTCATGTTGAAATGTAATCCCCAGTGTTGAAAGCGGGTTTGTGGGAGGTTTCTGGTTCATGGGACAGATTCCCTCTTGAATGGCTTGGTGTCCTCCCCAGGCTAGTATGTTCACAGGAGAGCACTAACGAGCCTGGCACCTCCTCCCTCTCTCTTGTTCCCTCCCACCATGTGATACACTGACTCCCCCATTTGCCTTCTGCCATTACTGTAAACTTCCTGACTCCTCACAGGAAGCTGAGCAAATGTTGGCACCATGCTTCCTGTACACTCTGCAAAACTGTGGGTCAATTAAACCTCTTTTCTTTATAAATCACCCAGACTCAGGTATTTCTTTATAGCAATGCAAAAAATAAACACAGACAATTAGTACTGAGGAGTAGGGCATTGCTATAAAGATACCTGAAGATGTAGAATTGGCTTTAGAATAGGTAAAGACAGAGGTTAGTTTGGAGGGCTAAAGACAGGAAGATGAGGGAAAGTCTGGAACTTCTTAGAAACTGTTTGAATGGTTGTGACCAAAATGCTGATAGAGATATGGACAGTGAAGGTCAGGCTGCAGAGGCCGCAAATGCAAATGAGGAACTTATTGGGAATTGGAGTAAAGGTTCCGCTTGTTGCTCCTTAGCAAAGAGCTTGCTGCATTGTATCCGTGTCCTAGGAATCTGTGGAAGGTTGAACTTAAGATGACTTAGAGTATCTGGCAGAAGTTTCTAAGCAGCAAAGCGTTCAAGTGCTGTGGCTGCTTCTAACAGCCTATAATCAGATACAGAAGCAAAGAGATGACTTAAAAGTCAGAATATATAAAAGGGAGGCAGATCATAAAATTTGGAAAGTCAGCTGGGAGCAGTGGCTCACACCTTGTAATCCCAGCACTTTGGGAGGCTGAGGTAGGCAGATCGACCTGAGGTCAGGAGTTCGAGAATAGCCTGGCCAACATGGCAAAACCCAGTCTCTACTAAAAATACAAAAATTAGCTGGTGTGGTGGTGCATGTCTGTAGTCCCAGCTACTCTACTCTGGAAGCTAAGGCAGGAGAATAACTTGAACCTAGTAGGTGGAGGTTACAGTGAGCTGAGATCATGGCACTGTACTCTAGCCTGGGCAACAGAGCAAGATCTGTCTAGGGAAAAAACAAAAACAAAAAACAAAAAAATAAACTGGAAAAGTCACAACCTGGCCCTCTGGTAGAGAAGGAATCCAAGTGGCCTGTGGAGCAACCATGTGAGAGATTAGCATGACGGAAAAAAAGCCAAATGCGAATATCCAAGAGAATGGGAAAAGGCCTCCAAGGTATTTCAGAAATCTCTGAGGCACTCCATTGCATCTCAGGCTCAGGAGCCCTATGGGGGAAGAATGGTTTAAGAGGCCAGGCCCACTGCACGGTGCAGCCTCAGGGTATTGTTCCCTGCATCCCAGCTAATCTGGCCCCTGCCTCGGCTCAAAGGGCCACAAACTCATCTTGGGCTTCCTCTTTAGAGGGCAATTCATAAGCCTTGGTGGCTCCTACATGGTGTTAAGTCTGGAAATACACAGAATGCAAGAGTGAAGGAGGCTTGGCAGCTTTTATCTAGTTTCAGCAGATGCATCAGAAAGCCTGGGTGTCCAGGCAGAAGCCTGCCACAGAGGCAGAGCCCTCACAGCAGCCTCTACCAGGGTAGTGCTAAGGGGAAATGTGGATTTGGAGGCCCCCTGCAGAGCTGCCGCTGGGGATGGCCTAGTGGAGCTGTGGGAAGGGGGTTGCTGACCTTCAGACCCCAGAATGGTAAAGCCACTGGCAGTTTACATCCTGAGCCTGAAAAAACCGCAAGCACTCAACTCCAGCCTGTGAGGGCAGCCACATGAGCTGCACCCAGCAAAATCACAGAGGCAGAGCTGTCCAAAGCCTTGGGAGGCCACCCCTTGCACCAGTGTGTCCTGAATGGAGGACATGGGGTCAAAGGAAATTATTTTGGAGCTTTAAGATTTAATGACTACCATGCTGTTTCAGACTTATGTGTGGCCTGTTGCCCCTTTCTTTTGGCCAATTTCTCCCTTTTGGAATGGAAATGTTTGCCCAATGCCTGTACCACCATTGTATCTTGGAAGTAAATAACTTGTTTTGATAATACAGGTTCATAGGTGGAAGAAGGTAAGTCTCAGATGAGACTCAGGACTTTGGACTTGTTGGAATGAATTAAAATTTTGGGCAACTGTTGGCAAGAGAAGATTACATTTTGTAATCCAAGGAGGGCATGAGACTTGGGGGCCAGGGCACAATGATATGGTTTGGATATCTGTCCCCTCCAAATCTCATGTTGAAATGTGACCCCCAATGTTGGAGGTGGGGCCTGGTGGAAGGTGACTGGATCACGGGGCCAGATCCCTCATAAATGGCTTAGTGCCATCTCCTGGGTGATAAGTGAGCGCTCGCTGAGTTCGCACAAATCTGGTTGTTTTTTAAAAAGTGTGGAAACCCCGCCCCACCCCTTGCTGTCATTCTCGCCATGTGATGCACCAGCTCCCCCTTTGCCTTCCACCATGACTATGAGCTTTCTGAGGCCTCACCGGAAGCCAAGCAGCTGCTGGCACCATGCTTCCTGTACACCCTGCAGAACCATGAGCCAATTAAACCTCCTTTCTTTATAAATTACCCAATCTCAGGTATTCCTTTATAGTGATGCAATAACTGACAAATAGTCACCTCTGTGGGACTTGTGTCTTCATCTTTAAAATGGTGATAATAGTAGGTGAAAGTTAGACCTAGATAAATGTATATAAAACATCCTGCACAGTTCTTTTGACTGAAGGGGTGCTTAATAAATATTACTTCCCTTTTCATATCTCACCTCCTCTAGGTCACATTCCACTTAAAGTGCAAGTTATTCAAACAAACATTCCTTTTAGTTCTAGACAGAATTACATACAAAGGTACACTTTAAAAAAACTAAAAACCTCTAATGACTATAGGTAGAACTCCATTTTAAAACCTAACATAAAAACTTTGCCTAAACTTCCCACAGTACCTTCAAGTAAAGTTTTCCAACATTTATCACATATAATGTAGAATAAGGCTAGCACTTTGCTATTTTACTGACACTGAGAAAGTATTTCAAATTCAACCCCTATAAAATAAAATAAAATCTCCACTGACAATGTTCATCTGTAAATGTGTTTCTCAGCAACATGCTGCGTGAGTTTTAGTGGCCTCTTTAAATGAACCTAAACCTCACTGTAAATCTACCTAACTGATGTAAGAAAATCACACATTTCTTATCAGGAATATTTGGGAAAAGAAAAATAATTTTATGAATGTGAATGTGAATATTCTAAGTCTACCTGCTTGAGATATAAATGCCCTGCACGAGAACAGGGTAACGATAACCATTTTCACAATTGTAGTGAAACAAGTGTGTAGTTACACTGTTTATGCTGCACATTCATGCATGACCTGATATTGCTGAAATAGAGTCTTTATTTCTGAACATTCCAAAACAGCAGTGTACACAGTAACAAATATTAAGTTATATGCCATAAGAAAGCATTCATTAGTGCAAATGGATTTTGTAAAAGGTCTATCAAAAAGATTTATTTGCTTTAAAATGCATTCATTTCCAGAAGCATTGTTAATAAAACATTACAGTTTCATCCTCTGTAATAAAGTATTGAAAATCAGTTGTGGTACAGTAGCAAACATTGCAGGTATTAAGTGCAATGAGCTCATGATGCCGTTACAAATATGAAACCCATATATGACAATAAATTAACAATGAAAAAGACAGGACCATTTAATTCTGCTGTCTGGCTATCTCCTTGCAATGCTTCAAATTATGTTGTGCTCATTCAACACAAAATTATGTCTCTCAAATTGCATGATGTGTTTTTGCTGATATATCCCTAGAGCTAAAAAAATAGTACCTTACCACAAAAATATTTTTATGGCACAAAATTTAAGTTGTTCCATAGTGGTTCACATAGGTGTAAAAAGAAATAGGCACAAAAAATAAAATTCCTGTAAACTATAAAAAAGTAAATTTCAAAGCATACATTATAGAACCTAGTTGTCAATATGCAATGTATTAAAATACAGAACATGTAATGGAAAGATGTTTAGAACATGTAAGTAAATTGAACAAGTTACTTTAAAAAACTCATATGGCAAAGCATTATTGATACATCTCAATTCTCTCAAAATGTATTCAGGTACAGAGCAGTTCTACAAAAACTTCCTAGATCTAAGTGTCACAATACTGCAACCATGGGTTTGAGAATGTTGCAGTATCTCAGGCAAATATTTAAGTGCAATAATTAGTCTCTGGTGACTGGTCCATTGAGAAACAATGCAGTAAATATTTTAAAACACAAAAGGGAAAGAATATCCCAACATCCACTGCTACCCAGCCAGCTAGGTAACACAACCCTCATTTTTACTTCTTTCCCATTTTTCAAGGGTACATAAAACTGCATCAGTAGCAACCATCTCTCCAATTTCCATCCCTCAGAGTGCTGAGTGAAGACAGAGGCTTTGGAGGCTGAAGAAAACTAAAAAGAGACAAGAAAAACACAGAGAGATTGTTAATAATCCTGTGAGTCACATCACTTACTTTGACCTACTCTCCCATCTATGGTCCTCCACTGCAGTAATGAGAAGCCACTGACAGTATCTCAAGTGTACCTTGTGGTTCACACTTATGGGTCTTCACTGCATGCTTATCTCCCAGAGCCCCAGTTCATGGCAGAGTGTCATGCATGTTGTATTTGTACAAGTAAATCTCCAACATAAATAAAGGGGCCAATACCCTTAATGTATAAAACATATTTTAAAATAAGAAAATATAGACTCCTGGCTAGAAAAATGACCTAAAAACATAAATGGTTACTCTGTTGAATACAAACAGCAAATGAATATGAAGAAATTTTCAAAACCTTATTAGTAATTGAAGATTTGCATATCATGTTGGCAAAACATTTAAAAAGAACCTTCGGCTGAGTGCAGTGGCTCACACCTATAATCCCAACACTTTGGGAGGCCCAGGCAATAGAAACACTTGAGGCCAGGCATTCAAGACCAGCTTGGGCAACACAGCAAGACCTTTATCTCTACAATTTTTCTTTTCAAATTATCTGGGAGTGGTGGCATGCACTGTAGTCCTAGCAAGGCAGGAAGATCACTTGAGCCCAGGAGTTTGAGGTTACAACAAGCTATGACCACACCACTGCACTCCAGCCTGGGCAAAAGACCAAGACCTTGTCTCTAAAAAAATACATAAAATAAAAAATTTAAATTAAAAAAATTAAAAGGAATAATACCTAGTATTTGCTTAAGTTTGGGTAAATAGACCATCTCATATTGTCTAGCAGTGACCTTTCCAAGAGTTTAGTTTGGAGACACAAATTCAAGGATAAATGTATGGTCTATAATAACCATATACATCGAATACTGTGATTCTAGTCAGCCATCAGCATGATGATGCAGCTCGGCATTTACAAAGCAGAATAAGCCAAAACTTACTGAATAAATAAACATGTACCAAAATTGTTTCTATCTGGTAGTAGGATTATGGGTCAGTCTTTACTTTTCTATTTTTCAACAGTTTCTGTTTTTCGAAATTTGTTGTTGATCTGAGCATCCATTACTTCTAAACAAAACACAGAACTATTTATATATCCATAAATGCATAAAGACAGAGAAAATTGCTTGTTCCACCTCTTTCAAACTTTTACTATGTTTCCTCCTTCTCCTCCTTCATATCCTAATTTCTTGAAAGAGCTGTCTGTATTTACTGTCTTTATTTCCTCATCTACCAATCTTTCCTCAAACCACTTTTATGGATTTTTAATGTAAGACACTCCATGATATTCAGTTCAAGAGGGTACATCATGACCAGGAGCTGGACTAAAATGTCCTTTGAAGTACTCTGAAACTTTGAAGGGGAAAAAAAATTTCTACCTGAACCATACTGAAGTTATCAATATAAGCTGATAAAGCCCCAGGTGAATGTCATTAAGATGCTTTTCAAACCATAAATGTGTGGGAGGAGGGCGTGCATGTGCACATATGCCTGACACATTTTTCCATATTTTGATTAAAAATGACTGATTCAATATTTGAGATCCTACCCATACTGGGCGTAGTTCTTGGCATTGGGGACACACAGCAATGAACCAAAGAGTCAACTCCCCCCTCCCTACAATTTTTGGATAGAGCTGCCATCTGAGCAAAGACCTGAAGGAGGCACGGAGCAAGCCGTGCAAATAACTTGGGAGAAGAAAGCTACAAAAGCTCTGGAGACAGAGCTTATCTGGTAAAAGCAAAAGTGTTAGGAGTGATAGTGATGAGGGAGTAAGGGAAGACAATGACATCAGAGAGAAGGGGACCTGACCGACACAGGGATATCCATCACTTTTCAAAGGGAGGAGAGCACAAGTCAGGCCATAAAGGGTAGTGACTTACTAAGGTTAAAGTGAGCCAAAGGAAAGGTCAGCGTGTGTCTGGAGCAGTTTCTAGTTCCAAACTGCAAATGAAATTATGCAAATAAAGATTCTTACCTTCTAACAGGTTGTGCAATTTTGCTTCGAGGCAGGTTACTCCCATTTATTGCCAACGAAGGTCTTGGGAGCGCACTGCGACCCATTATCCCAGAAGCTGCAGCTTTGTTCGGTGTGGGGATTCCTGTGTTGGAATACAGCTGTAAGCCGTTTGATAAAGGCATGTTACTGCTGCCTTGAACGGTTGGACTCACATAGGCTGTGGCTTTAAGAGGTTGTCGGATAGACACTGGGAAATGCCCCACGCTGTGGACTCTGTGTTGAAGCTGTCCTGGTGATGGAACTAGAAGAGAAAATGATATTCATGTGAGCGAGCTTCTACCACTATCCAACTCAGGAAATGTGTGTTATTTTCAGAAGAGCCAGTTATGCCTGAGAGTACAATATACACAGGAGGAGATAAATGGAATGTAGGCTCCAGATGGCACTGAGTCATGGAAAATTCTAATCCTTGACGCAGATCTCCTGGTCTGTCCATCAGCCACATTTTGGAGTGCCTGGTTATATGCAGAAGCCAGTTCTAAGCACAGCCTCCTTTCCTTTACAAATGTGATGATCTCTGAGTTCTTACAAGACAAAGTCTTCCCTGCTTGCTTGCTAGAAATTAGGATTTCTTGATGCTTGCTTTGGTGGTGGTTCCATGAAAATAAAATGAGGAGATACTTTAATAGTTGTAATTATAGAAAAGAAGACAGAGGTGGTATCTGTAGGTACAAACAGTTTATTACAGATATATTCCTTAAATAATATTCATATGTCATTTATCTCTCTTTGAGTTGCTGGGCATTATTACATATATAATAGTAGCAAAACCTATAAAATGAAGGGAACCGGGAACTCTCTGGGTAAGAACCCTTAAAAATTTCATCTATATACTGACCCAACTTTGTGTGCCATTTCACATTAAAAGGTAACAAACTGGTAGGCAGAAGTTTTTAAATTTTTTAATCCCTTTCTCCAAGGAAAACAATCAAATTTAATAAACTTATGCACAGATTCTGCCTACTTACTAACTACCCAAGCCTTTGCTGCCTAGTACTTGCAACATGGTTAAACATGGACATACCCTGTTTTCTAAAACAGCTGAATTTACTTAATCATAAAATATATGATTTATACTTTTTTGAAATAAATATAAGGGGGAAAAACCCCAAAAAAGTGTCTATGGTTTTATTTATCATCTCTTGAAAATATTTCCTTAAATTTAGTTTTTCCTTAAAAAAATTTGCGCAAGTATACAAGGCAAAATCTATACACAGAAATACTGATACATGTGTTATCAAAAAGATAACACATCATGATCAGGCAGGTTTCATCCCAGGGACACAGAAATGGTTTAACATAGGCAAATCAGTAAATGTGATACATCACATAAACAGAATTAAAAACAAAAACTATATGATCATCTCAATAGATACAAAAAAAGCATCTGATAAAATCCAGCATCCCTTTATGATAAAAACAAAATAGGCATAGAAGGGACTTACTTCAAAGTAATAAAAGCGATATATGACAAACCCATAGTCAACATCACATCGAATGGGCAAAAGCCGAAAGCATTCCCCCTGAGAACTGGAACGAAACATCCTTCACAAGGATGTCCACTTTCGCCATTTCTAGTCAACATAACACAGGAAGTCCTAGCCAGAGTACTTATGGGAGAGAAGGAAATAAAGGGCATCGAAATTGGAAAAGAGGATGTCAAACTGTCACTGTTTGCCAATGATATGATTGTATATCTAGAAAACCCTGAAGACTCATCCAGAAAGCTCCTAGATCTGATAAATGGATTCGATAAAGTCTCAGGATACAAAATCAATGTACACACATCAGTAGCACTGCTGTATACCAACAACAACCAAGCTGAAAATTAAATCAGGAATTCAATCCCTTTTACCATATCTGTAAAATACAAAATAAAATACTTAGAAATATACTTAACCAAGGAGGTGAAAAATCTCTACAAGGAAAACTACAAAACACTGTTGAAAGAAATCACAAATGACACAAACAAAAACACATCCCATGCTCATGAATTGGAAGAATCAATATTGTAAAATGACCATACTGCCCAAAGCAATCTACAAATTCAATGCAATTCTAACAAAATACCACCATCATTCTTCACAGAACTAGAAAAAACAATCCTAAAATTAATATGGAACCAAAAAACAGCCCACACAGCCAAAGCAAGACTAAGCAAAAAGAACACATCTGGAGGCACCACATTAACCAACTTCAAATTATACTACAAGGCTACAGTTACCAAAACAGCATGGTACTGCTATAAAAATAGGCATACAGACCAAACAATAGAGAATCCAGAAATATACCCTAATACTTACAGCCAACTGATCTTCAACAAAACATACAAAAACATAAATTGGGGAAAGGACACCCTATTCAGTAAACAGTGCTGGGAAAACTGGCAAGTCACATGTAGAAGAATGAAACTGAATCCTCATCTCTCACCTTATACAAAAATCCACTCAAAATGGATCAAAGACTTAAATCTAAGACCTGAAACCATAAAAATTCTAGAAGATAATATTGGAAAAATTCTTTTGGACATTGGCTTAGACAAAGAAATCATGACTAAAATCCCAAAAGCAAAGGCAACTCAAACAAAAATAAATAAACGGTACCTAATTAAACTAAAAAGCTTCTGCACACCAAAATAAATAATCAGTGAGTAAACAGACAACTCACAGAGTAGAAAAAAATATCTGCAAACTATGCATCTGACAAAGGACTAATAGCCAGAATCTACAAGGAGCTCAAATAAATCAGCAAGAAAAAAAAAAAGTAATCCCATCAAAAAGTGGGCAAAGGATATGAACAGACATTTCTCAAAAGAAGACATTCACACAGCCAACAGACAAATGAAAAAATGCTCAACATCACTAATGATTAGGGAAATGCAAATTAAAACCACAATGAGATACCACCTTACCCTGCAAGAATGGCCATAATTAAAAAGTCAAAAACAATAGATGTTGGTGTGGACATGGCAAAAGGGAACACTTTTACACTGCTGATGGGAGTGTAAATTAGTAGAACCACTATGGAAAACAGTATGAAGATTCCTTAAAGAACTAAAAGTAGAATTACCATTTGATCCAGCAATCCCACCCCTGGGTATCTACCCAAAGGAAAAGATGTCATTATTTGAAAAAAAAGACACATTTATAGCAGCACCACTTGCAATGGCTTAGATATGGAACCAACCTAAGTGCCCATCAACCAATGGGTGGATAAAGAAAATGTGATATATATACATCAAGGAATACTACTCACCCATAAAAAGAAACAAAGTAATATTTTGCAGCAACTTGGATGGAGCTAGAGGCCATTATTCTAAGTCAAATAACTCAGAAATGGAAAAGTAAATATTGTATGTTCTCACGTGTCAGTGGGAGCTTAGCTATGAGGATGCAAGGGCATAAGAAGGAGATAATGGACTCTGGGGACTTGTGGGGAAGTTTGAAGGGTGCTGAGGGATAAAAACTACACACTGGGTACAGTGTACACTGCTTCGGTAACAGGTGCATCAAAATCTCAGAAATCACCACTAAAGAACTCATCCATGTAACCAAAAACCAGCTATACCCCAAAAACTATTGATATGAGAAAAAAAAATGCCGATATATGTGTATAGTAGTAAAAAAAACTTTATAAAAAATAAGGTCTATATAAGATCCTCCCTTAGGTGTATTCCCATTTAGCTTCGTGACACAGCAAAGTTCTCTTGGTTGACAAATCATCTCTAAGATTCTTTCTAACCAATTCTGTAATGCCTTAATTTGCTAGTTTTTAACCATGCAATTTTTTAATATACTCATTCAGCAACTGTAACAAGTCTACTACACTAACACAAGATGTTAATAATAGGGAAAACTAAGACGATACAGAGGGTGAGGGATTATATGGGAATTTTCTGTACTTCCTGTTCAATTTTTCTATAAGCTGAAAACTGCTTTAAAAAATGTTAATTTTTTAAAAACCTTCAATACATGAATTTGGCTCAATTTCTTCTTGAATAATAATATACATAAAGTACATACATCTTAAGTCTAAGCTCAGTGAATGTTCAAAGTGAACATGTTCATGTAACCACTCCTCCTATCAAGATAAAAAGCATCACCAGCACCTTATAAGGCTCTCTCATGCCTCTTCCTAGTCAAACTTCCTCCAAAGGTAAGTGTTATTCCCACTTTTATCACAACAGACTGTTTTTTCCTATTTTGAGGACATTCCTAGGAACAGACTTACTAGTATGTTAACCTTTTAATCTGGCTTCTTTCACTAGATACTTTGTCTGTGAGATTCACCTGTGCTGCTGTGTTACTAAGCAGTATTCCATTGTATAAATGTGATTATTCCCTTGATGACAGAAAGCTAGGTTATTTCTAATGTGGGGTTTCATGAACCTTCTTGAACATGTTTTGGTGATCATATGCACTCATTATATTGGGTAACTATTAGAAGATATTAATTTAGCAAAGTTGCTGGATTCAATATCAAAACACAAAAATCAATTCTATTCAAAATACTAGCAAACTAGTAGAAACTGAAAGAAACCTGAGGAAATACTATTTACAAAAACACTACTTAATAAAAATCACAATACCTAGAAATTAATTTAACTAAAGAAACACAAAACCTCTATATAGAAAGCTACAAAACTTCACTGATATTAAAGACCTAAGTCAACGAAGGACTATTCCACATTAATGGATGCAAAGACTTAATATTGTTAAGATCTTCCAAAAATTGATCTACAGAGTCAATGAAATTCCAGAACAGTTTATTCAGGAATACAATCCTACTATCTCTCCTACATATAACATATATAACTACCCTCGATTTAAAAAAAACACACATAAGAGAAACTAGTTAAAATTAATAGGCATAATCCTAATTTTACAAATGAGAAAACGAAACTGATAAAGAATACTTAACTTTCCAGAAAGTTTATTATTAAGAAAAGACCCAAAACTGGGTCTTTGACTACAACTGTGTTCCTCCTTCTATACTTGCAGCCTTTCCAACTCTCTATCCTACCTCTGTTCTTTCCTGAAGGCAAAATGGCCCAGAACTAGAAATTGTCATGATAAGAATTTAGAATGCATAAATAACAGTGGCTTAGAATGCTCAGAAATGAAAGGAAATGAGAGCATAATCTTAAGATTTGAAACAAAAGTTACGAGAATCCTCTTTCTCCTACACGTTATTCTTCTTCTTGGGGGCTTTCTCTCAGTATTATGCTTGACTTAGAAATGATGATTTTTATAATTTCCTCATTTCTTTTACATGCATGAATTGGAATCTACTACAAAGAAGATGTACCCCTCTTTCTATTTATCCAATTAAGTATGAATCCATGCATATTTATTTTATTCCATCAGTTATAATCCATTACTATAATTATTTATTCTGTGGCTCAAACTGTCCCATATTTGGCCATTAGGAGATTCCTTCAACTTGGTTCCTGTATCCTTTTGATATTTCCCATCATTTTGGGGAAACTTCAATCATAACTGAACATTCTTTGCAGTGTACATTCTATTTTGGGTTACATACACTTTTCTGGCACTCAAATCTGCTATTAATACACACTGAGTTGGAGTCAACAAAAATTCCTAATTGTTACCATATTTGCTATTCCCAAAACTGTATTTCTCTCATCCTACACTTACACTATTGATTCTTTTTTTTCTTTCTCCAAGACAGGGTCTCATTCTATCTGTTGCCCAGGCTGGAGTGCAGTGGTGAAATCTCAGCTCACTGCAGCTCCTGGGTTCAGGTGATCCTCCTACCTTGGCCTTCCAAGTAGCTAGCACTACAGACACTGGCCACCACGCCTGGCTAATTTTTGTATTTTTTGTAGAGACGGGATTTCATCATGTGGTCTAGGCTGGTACGCTACTGATTTTTGTAATTCAGATATAGAATTGTATATTTCTATCAGCTAAGTTTCTTCATGATACATTTGGCCCATTGGTGTAATCTCCTGACATAAAATCAGTTATTAGTTCTCTCAGTTTCCACCATTAGCAAATTTCATAGGTTGTTTCCGTGTCCTTATACAAGTCATTGGTTCAAATATTTAACAGGTCAAGCCTTAACATAGAATCTTGTGGCTTTCACTCAAGCATTCACTGAGTTCCTTATGTTCAGGTAACATGTCAGGCACTGGGAACAGAAAATCAAATAAATGATGGTCCAAGCCCAGAAGGAGCTTACAATCTAGTAAGGAAGACAGATACACTAATGGTAAAACACGGTACATTGAATAACAGAGGTAAGTACCAAAAATCTAATCCACTCTAGCATTGTTTGAGGGGTATTTGAGAAAGTGTGTTAGGGTGATCAAGTAAGCAATGAAAACTTCCAAGGGCATGGTATTTGGACTGTATTATAAAAGTAAATAGGAGTAAACTGAACGAAGAAGGAAAAGGAAGAATGCTAAGCAGAGAAGAACAACACGTGGAGCTAGAATATCCTAACAGTTAAAAGCATAAGCTCTGGGAGTAACCAGACCTAGGTCTGCCTCTCTGCTCTTCCACCTGCATGGCCTTGGACAAACTGTTCCTTAACCTGTCAGAACTGTTCCCTCTTCCACAAAATAAGAATGGCAGTAGAAACTAATTCATAGAGTTGTTGGTAGAACTAAATAAGATAATGAATATAAACTAGTTAGCACTGTTCCTTGTACAGAGTAAATGATGTCACTTGGTTATTAGGAACTAAAACAAAGAAATGAAAGATCACTGCATGTTAGGGAGATACAATTTGACACCCAAAACTAAGTTTGAGGGAGAAGAGCTACAAATCATTTTAGATGCAGACTTAAGACATCTGTTTGATGACTCTTGGCCAGTACACTCAGAACACAGTCAGCCTCCCAAGTTTGGGCATTTTTATGAATGCTGGTAATATGACCTTGTGCCTTCCTCCTAGAGGTCAGTGTAAGACTTAACTGCAATAACCCATATAGACAGCATGAGTAGGAATCGGGGGGATGCCAAAACGGCACATCCCCACATAAAGTGAAGACACACAGCACTAGGCCTAATGCTCACTGTGTCACTCACTGCTGGGTGAAACATAGAAAGTAAGTAACAGAATGTGGGGTAAGCTAAAATAGAGGGGATAAAAACTACTTTAGACACACTAAAATATAACTTCATTTAGGGGGAAAAAGGACAAAAGTATGCACCGGTGAAAACCGAGACAAAAGGAATGGCTAGACAGAATTAAGTGTGCTTATTCAGGTAGAGAGCTAGAAAGGGGAGGATCTGCAAGGAAGAAAATTTTTGTATGATGAGTGGATAAATCAATCACCATGTAGTACTTCTACTATCTTCTACTATCTTAGGATATAAAGGACTACAAATAATTTACTATTATTATACAATTAACAATTTACTACTATTAATTGATACCACAGTTGAAAAATACTATTCAACTCTAATGGTGAAATAAAAAAATAAGTTACAGGGCAAGGAGAAAAGTTTAGTGTTCTGGCAAGTAAATATAAAGAAATGGAACAGTAAGTTATTTTCCTTACAATTAAAAATTATAAAAAAATTATACAATTATTATAAAAAATAAAAATAATTATAAAAAATAATTATACAATTATACAACATATAATTATATCAAATAATTATACTCACTACAAGACTGTATTCTTGAAATTCCATTTCCAGCTCCATGCAAGCTTGAGTCAAAACTCTGACTATTTCGCACGGTGACTGGAGAACTAACATTGCTACTAATGGCAGTTGTACTTGGCATCCGGGCTAGGTTAGGCATACTTCTTCGGAGTTTATCTGGAAAAGAATTTTACTAAGTTAAAAATGACAGATGTTATGCAGCCAAAATACTCGCTTTCAAAAGCAAATAACAAAAGTCATATTGTGGTCAATAATAAATAAAAATTATTATATGCTGATGATCAAGCTTTCTAACCTACTGTACAGGAAAACACACTCCCCAACCAGAAGAGTTCCACCAAATAAACATGTGTGATGGTTAATATTGAGCGCCAACTTGATTGGATTGAAGGATGTAAAGCATTGTTCCTGGGTGTGTCTGTAAGGGGTGTTGCCAAAGGAGATTAACATTTGAGTCAGTGGACTGGGAGGGGCAGACCCACCCTCCATCTGGGTATGCACCATCTAATCAGCTGCTAGCATGGCTAGGATAAAAGCACAGAAGAACGTGGAAGGAGCAGACATCACTTTTCTCCAGTGCTGGAGGCTTCCTGTCCTCGAGCATCAGACTCCAAGTTCTTCAGCTTGTGGACTCTCAGGCTTACATCAGTGGTTTGCCAGGGGCTCACAGGCCTTTGGCCACAGACTGAAAGCTGCACTGTCGGCTTCCCTACTTTTGAGGATTTGGGACTCTGACTGTCTTCCTTGCTCCTCAGGTTGCAGACAGCCTATCACGGGACCTCACCTTGTGATCGTGTGAGTCAGTGCTCCTTAATAAATGCCCCTTCATATATACATTTATTCTATTAGTTCTGTCCCTCTAGAGAACCCTGACTAATACAATGTGTTAAAGAAGAACAAGACTTCTATAAAAAGACACAGGGACTAGCTAAGCAGTTAGCTATCTGTTCCTATTCAATAAATGGCTAATATTATATTTAAAAAGTTAGAAAATAATCTTACAGCCATTTAATTTACCAAAACAACCCTAGAAATTGTTACATGCTTCTTTAAAAAAAAAAAGAAAGAAACCTAGAAGAATCAAAACCAACATTTACTGAATCTTTTGCTACCATATCGAAATGGAACAAATTAATAAAATTCAAACTTCAGATGTCTTGAAACATCCACTCATGACATTAACATGACCACATTAATCTCTGGGAAGTTTTAACTTTCATGAGTACGCCACCAAATGTTTGGAAAAGAAAAAGACCAAGAGAATAGCTTCAATTTTTTTTCCCTTGCTAAGTTCATCTTCTGCCACCAAGAGGCAGCAGAGAGTCACACACAGATTTCAACGTTGAGATATGTGAAATAACACATGTGAAAGAAGCCAGCCACAAGACCACAACTCTATGAGACACTTTTTCCTTGATCAATACACATTCCCCAAAAAACTAAAGTACCTATGTCAGGTCATTTAAGCTGAAAAAAAAAAAGAGGCATATATACAAGTACTAAGCCATAACTAATTCAAGGACAAGTATTGAATTAATTTCTTTCTCCCCTTCACACTACTCCTTCTGCATTACTTAGATCCACAAACTGTAGCCCTGTCCAGCACATCACCTAATCCAGAAGTCTGGGAGTCTCTCAAGATTCAAATTCTCTTTGCACCATACTTTCCAAGTTCTGTTAATTCTGCCTCATAAACATTTAGTGAATCTTCCACTACCACCTAGTTCTTACCTCATTATTTATCACCTACATTTTCACAAAATTCTCTTAATTGGTCTCCAAGTACCCTTGTGTCTTGTTTCTCCCATCCATCTCCCATACAGCCGATTCCACTCTTCCTAGAGCACAGCACACATCTAGTCACCCACTTGCTGAAACCCCTCCAATTCCAATTCCTCCCCTGCTCCTTCTACTGAAAGGTCAAGCTCCTGAGCACACCCTAGATGAGGCCTTCAAGGCACAGGCTCTTTATACTTCACCGGCCTGACCTCTCAGCCTGCTCCCCAACCACAGAGGAGAACTCTCATACCTGTGAGCAGGCTGGTCCCTCCAGGTAGACACCCATCCTCACTTTGGAGAAGGAACAAATGAACAAAGGAACAAACTTTTACTGTGTTTACACTAAATACCAGGCACTTTGTGAGCTGTTGGGGATATCACAGTGTATTAGGCAGATACAGTCCGAGTCTCATTGAGTTTATAGTCAAGATTGATGGTCTAGGTTTATAGTCTATACCAGTGCTTCTCAATCCTTCCCTACCCATTGTTGATCCTAAAGAGAAAATGTAAAATAAATTTAATTAAACTTAAAATTAAATTTTCTTCCAAACAAAGTAAATGCTAAAGATTAACATTTTGATAGGGGTAAACCATGGAAGATCATAAATCATTGTAATATCTAAAATTTTTTTCACCCCTCCAACTTACAAGATATTTCTACCTTTATTGATATATACTCCCAAACACTGAAGTGCACATATCAGAGCATTCAATCTTGTGGTCATTTTCTTTCAAGCAAAACCAGAAAATAATGATATACTTGAATACTAATCCAAAAGGCATTCAAGTCAAAATCAAACTCAGCTCTTCATATCACCCCTTCATACACTGCTCCTTTGACATTACTAATACCTATTAAATGTTACCATGTCCAGCAATTTTGGCCCCCTTGGAGTGGAAAAGACAGAAGATTAAACAAGCACAATAAGTATACTTAGATAATATGTACAATAAGAAAGCATAAGAAATTGCAGAGAGTGCTACAGTAGAAAGCACAAAAGAATATTTTACTCATGTGGCTCTTACTAATACTTTAAGAATTGGCACAATTCTCCCCAGCATAGAGAAGCTTTTCTATGGACTTCCCAGCTGAGCTATCTACCTCTTACACATTTCTTTACTTTCTGTGTGTAGTTCTAGAGTAAGGATGCTCAAATATTGCCACTGACTGTTAGATTCCTGGGCACTTTTCCTCATTATCTTCTTGAGGCCTATTTTTAACAATCGTTATGTCTCATATTCCCAAATTCCTATTAAAGTTCCCAGCCTCAAACAGTAGGTACGTCATATATCAGCAAGTATTATGTGTATGATTTGGCAGACAGTGTGTAGTAAGAAGGGAGGAATTAGAAGGATTCATCTCTATATACTCTTAGTGGCCACATCTAGATCTTTTGCATATCACAAAATCTAGTGTAAAAAAGTCAGCCTCTATCAGTACTATTTTCACTATATATATTTCATATATATATATATATATATTTTTTTTAAGCAGCAGGGAGACACAGGAACATAATTATATGCTATTGAGAAAATTAATTGAGCTTCTATATTTCTTTTTAAAATCTCTCTCCAACTATTTGCTATAATAGTTTTCATACATATAGAAATGTTTAAAAATAGTATCATAAACACCTGTTTTTCCATCTGGCTATACTAGTTGTTTCCATTTTGCCATATTTAATTCATCTCCACATATACATTTGTTTGCTTTGCTAAACGAGATAAAACTTCAGACATCTTGACACTTTAAATGTACATTGTAATTCTACAGAATCACAATATTGTAATCACATGTAAACAAATTAACAATATCATATGATAATCTGCATACAAAATTTTTCAGACATCCCAAGAATACCTTTCATAAGTTTTTTCCTCTAAACCACGATCCAATCAAGGTCCATACGTTACACTTGGTTATGTCTCTAATCTGTGTTAGTCTTTAAAACCAATCTTTACTCATATTTAAGCAACAAGTCAGTTTCACAAAGCTTTAATCTTGAAATATGCTCTTAAAAATAAGGTCTTCCAAGTGTAAATATTTAGGACAGTATTCCCCTTGGAACGAAGGTGTGATCTCCACCTTGTGTCAGACCATCTGGAAATGAGGTATATTTCCTGTCAAACAATGTGAAAAAAATTTTTTTTTTTTTTTTTTTTGAGGTGGAGTCTGGCTCTGTCGTCCAGGCTGGAGTGCAGTGGTGCGATCTTGGCTCACCGCAACCTCCACCTCCCGGGTTCATGCCATTCTCCTGCCTCAGCCTCCCAAGTAGCTGGGACCACAGGCACCCGCCACCACGCCCGGCTAATTTTTTGTATTTTGAGTAGAGACGGGGTTTCACCTTGTTAGCCAGGATGGTCTCCATCTCCTGATCTCGTGATCCACCCGCCTCGGCCTCCCAAAGTGCTGGGATTACAGGTGTGAGCCACCGCGCCCGGCCACAATGTGGAATGTTTTAATAACCACATATACTTTAAAGTTCAGGGAACCAAAAGTAATGTTCTATCTTAACAAGAAATCAGCAGTTTAATCTTCAAGGACTGAGATGTAGCAGGAAACTGGAAGAACAGAACAAGTAAAGAATTCAAATGAGTTTGCTCACATTAAAGAGGCAGCAAGACTCACCACTCTATGAACAAAGACTCGGGAATCTTTACAACTAACGGAGACGCTCATTATCTACCAAACAGCTAGATGTAGGCATCCAGGCAACACAGGCTCCAGGGGAGGTCCTCATGATAATAAGGACTACATCATGCCACCAGTAACCCCTGCCATATCGTAGAAATTATAAGAAAGTTGGTAAAGATTCTACAAATTTAGTCATTTTGAAATTTAGCAAGTTATTCCAGATACACTTCTTTTAATTCTATGAATCCCAGAAATATCCCAGAAAGTTTTATGAGCCATCTCTTTAAATCTAAGCAGTGTAGGAACTATGAAAGCAGTAAATATTAATATACATTTCTAGTTTATTCTCAATTATTTTAAAATGAATCAACAGTTTAACAATTATTTTCTCCTATCTATATTATTTTGATAATTTAGAAAAATATTTAATAGATTAGTTTCAAAGTTACCATTCTTATTTCACAGTTTTGCTCAATATTCTATAGTAACAAATGCAGGCGAGGACATCTGAATCATATGCTAATAAAAGTTTAAAAACAAAAGGGGAGAAGACAACCTTTATTTAGCTCATCCACTCCAGGCTCCAGGCAATGTAACATTCATTATTTTCATTTACTCCTTATAATATATTTAGGTGGAGAAAACGTGTACCAGATGGTTTGGTGTGAAATTATAGCTAAGTTTCCTAAGAGATAGATATTATCTTGCCCACATTTTAGTTAAGGAAACCAAACCTCAGAGAGTTGAGAAACTCAGGATCTACTGGACTTCAGAGCCTCTGCTCTCAACCATTAAGCTAACTAGTCAGAAGTCATATCCAGAAAATTGCCTTTGTATTCCATTTTTCTTGTATTGTGAAAACTAGACATTTTAGGCAAAATAAAACTACCACAAAGGGACCTAAACTGTGGTATGTCTCCACTTTCCTGTGAAGAATATCCCAGCACAGGATTCACAGAAACCTAATGCTTTTCAAACGGTGTTTGATGGAAGTGAATACCACTTTTCTGAGGTGCAACAAACAGCTAAGTGGAGGAGAATGATCCTATTGACAATATCAATCAAGATGCAGAGCTAGCATCTGCTTGGCAACTTGACTATAATGTTCTAAAACACGTAAGGAGAAAAAAAAAAAAGCTTTAGAGAAATGACTCTAGGTGCCCTCTCAATTTTAATAAGATGCTATGACTTCCACTAAGCACATGGAATACATTGTCTTTCTGATGCTATGAGCTTTAATGTTAGTCATGACGACATTTTTTTAGCCACCACTCCTCTAAACTTGAAATCTCAAGGTAGTAAGAAAAATTATGAACATAAAATTTTAAATATTTTCAAATGATCTCTTAATTAGCATCAGCATGAATGATACAGGTACAAAGGAAGAAAGCGTAAAAACTAAATACAGGGTAATGGCTGATCACTAATACAAAATTTATATGTGGCCTATAAATATTTTTAAAGACCATTTGATCACTTCTGGGCCCAGTTTTGAGTAATAGTGCTATATAATTAAGAATTATAATTGTATAATTATAAATTATTTTTAATTGTTTTTTTCTCCATAATATATAGAATTTGTGTGTGAGGGTCCAGGTGATCACTAGTACGAAAACACACCAGGCTCAGAATATTACATGATTGCTTCCCCCATAGCTCTTAGAAGTCAGAGTCTAACTCCTGGGAGTGTGGAAGAAAGATAAATGAAGAGAGAGAAAAAGTATGAAAGAATGACACATATAGCAACCCACCATGTTGACAAGACAGATCAATTTCCCATTACCATGCCACATGCTAATGGACAGCAGCCTCCATGTTCCTGCTGCTACACAGATCTTAATGCTAGATGTCAGGAGATCAGAGGGAAAGACACATCCCAAACTTCCCTAGATCTGGCTGTGTAAGAGCAGCATCCTCTGCAAGCATCATCATTCATGCTTACAACCTCACTCTGTGCTAGGAACAGACAGTAACAGACTGAAGGTTGTGCACAAGGTAAGGAATGACAACTCACAGCCTTTGCCTCCATGGGCTTGACCACAAACTTCTCGGCTTATACCACCCTGCCTGTGCCACAGGCACCAGCAACAATGCAGAGGTACTGCACATTTATAACTCACTCTGAGCCAGCTATGTCATGGAGGTTTTCTTGAAGCTGTGAGTTTATAAATCTGGGACACATAATCAGAAGCCAGTCAACGAGAGATGCAAATTTAGACCAAACTGAGAAGGTCTGGAGGATGATTTTAAATCTGAGAAACATTGACCAATTATCTATATTTCTCTTAAAACTGTTTTTTGGCTGGGCATGGTAACTGTCATCCCAGCACTTTGGGAGACCAAGGCGGGCAGATTACCAGAGGTTAGCGGTTCAAGACCAGCCTGGTTAACATGGTGAAACCCTGTCTCTACTAAAAATAAAAATTAAAAAAAAAAATTAGCCAGGCATAATGGCATGTGCCTGTACCCCGGCTACTTGGGAGGCTGAGGTAGGACAATCGCTTGAACCTGGGAGGTGGAGGTTGCAGTGAGGCGAGATCGTGCCACTGCACTCCAACCCAGGGGACAGAGCCAGACTCTGTCTCAAAAACAAAAACAAAAACACAAAAACCATTTCTTGACCATATATAAAAAAATCAAAGCATATCAAATACCAAAAAAGCATACAACCTACCTCCATTGGTCCTATTTGGTTGCTGATCTGGAGTTTGGGCTTGAGGTGAATAATACTGTTGCTGCTGGTAATTATTTGAAGGAAAATACTGGGAACTGGGACTCCTCCTACAATCCCGAATGCTGGAGAAAGTCTGTGAATGGGGAATTCCTCTTTGGAAAGGGGAACATCTTGGAAGACGAGGCTGAGGTGGTGGCAAATGATCAAATTCCTCTTCATCCTCCAGACTGTATCGGTCATATTCTTGATCACTACATGTCCCTTTTTTTCCTGAACTCAATGACACACTGGAACTATGTCTTGATACAGATGCTGAAGTAGAAGCATAATCTTGCCTGAGACCTATAAAATAACAAATAGTATTCTAATGTCTTTTGATCTAGCTAACATTTAGTTATAGTTAACCAAGTATTAGATGAAAAATTGTGCCAAACAAATTACTCACAGAGACTTATTATCTTGTTCTCAAGTTTACTAAATTGACAAGTTAGGTTTACCAAGATGATAATCACATTTACCTATGAAACAGATATCTAATATTGGACAATTCTATTTTGCAAAAAGATTGCCCCAATTCCAGTGAAGATTATATATACCTGCCACAGCTCATTCATTAATATCCATCAATTTCCCCAAATGATCCCTTTTCAAATCAAGAGATATTTTAGAAGGGGAACTTAGGAAGAAATATTCATCTCATTATGAATAGTTTGCTATGAGTTAAAACAATTAAAATCTTCAAATCTCTGCCCAAGTAGGAAGTCATTCTGCTCCCCACCCCTGACTTTTAAAGTCAAAGGGAAAGTTTAAAAGCCGGGGGACAAATATTTTCCCACAAGGTCATCTCTCTATCGTTCTTTTATGTTACTAATGTTACCTCTTTCAAAGCACATTGACACCTCAAAACTTCTAATAGTTTTAGGTCATCCTATATGGTAATCATCTAAAAATAGTCAAACTACAAGGTTCTCATTATTTAACCCATTGCCAGTACTACAATTTTTTTTTAAAAAGTGGTCTAACCCTGACTACTTAACTTCTGAAACTGACATATAATATTTTAGCCATATATATTTTTAGAAAGAGTATTTAAATTTGCTTTTACTAAATGATATAAAATAACCACTTTTCCCCTTCAAAATGTATCTCATTAAATCCTGCATAAGCATTACCATGTTTCTCATAGAAGCCTTGACTAATTTCTGAAAGCAGGAAATTATTATGCTTAAATACTTGATTATTTCTACCTATGTTGGCTGAAAAGATAACTCCAAAACAAACACTCCAGTTCTGTGCCTTTTGATACCATTAATGCCCTTCAACTAGTTCACTCTCAGATTATTTTTTGTAACTTTATCGCAGAACCAGTGACAAACTGTTCTATTTCTACTTATCTACTCTTTCACAATTATTTAACCGGAGAAGTATGCCAATGCATTTTAATTGAAATTTTAAGATAACTGTAGACTCACATGAAGTGCTTAAAAAAAAACAAAACTGTGCCCTTTGCCCAGTTTCCCCCAGTGGTAACATTTTGCAAAATTTTAGAATAATATGACAGCCAGGGTATTGGCAGTGATCTAATCCATTCATTTTATTCAGATTTTTGCAGAGGTAGGGGTGTGTGTGTGTGTGTGTGTGTGTGTGTGCGCGCGCGCGTGTGTGTGTCAGAGAGAGAATTAAGCTGTATGCAATTTTATTACCTACAGGTTCAAAGATCCACCAATGAATAGTACCAACACTGCAAAACTCCTGTGTTGCCCTTTTATAACTACACCCAGCTTCGAAACACTCTTGAGACCCTAAGCCCTATCCCTAAAACTCCACCAACCACTAGTCTGTCCTCCGTTCCTAACATTTTTGTCATCTCGAAATGTTATATGAGTGGAATTATACAGTATGCACTCTCTTATGATCAATTTTTTTATTCACCGTGATTCCCTGGAGCTTCAAGCAAGATGTTGTGCATATCAGTAGTTTGTTCCTCTTTATTGCTGAGTTGTACTCCATGGTATAGATGTAGCATGATTGGTTTAATCATTTACCTACTGAAGGTCATCTAAGCTAATTCTAGTTTTGGGCTATAAAGGTGCTCAGAACATTCACGTACAAGTTTTTGTGTGAACACAAATTTCCACTATTCTGGGATAAATATCCAAGAGTGCAGTTTGCTGGGCCACTTGTAAGTTGTACCTTTAGTTTTTTAGGAAACTGTCCATCTGTTTCCACAGTGGCAATACCAGCAATGTCTATGTATCAATGTGTTGTGATCAGACTAAGTTCCCACCACCTCATGATAGTGTGAGACGCATATAACTGGCTCCACCTAAAAAGTAGGACAGTATGAGAGAAAGAATCTAATTGTTTGCCCATTACCTGGAGAGAAATGCCTGAACCTCCCCCTTTGCCTGTATATTCCAAGTGGAAGCCTCATTTTTCTAGTTTAGAAAGAGCACATACTTTCTTCTTGCAGACGAGCCATGATCTGAACATCAGTGAGGTCCTGTAATTTATATCCCATGGAGATAGAATCATCCTCCAATTCTGAAGTACTCAGCTCACTGTCGATAGATGACTGGGGACTGAGCGGGGAGCCCCTGGAAGTGTAACCTGAAACACAAAGGAAATGTGTGTTCTTTCATCTACAGGACTGATATCTATATATGCTTTACAATTCATATATAAACAGTCAGCAATTTGTCTCATGTTTTCATGTTACAAAAATCACCAACATGTCACCATTTAATGGTCAATGTGCACATGATGTGTACACAATTCATATATACAAAACCACTTGTTCATTTTTCACAATTTAAAAAGTCACTATGTACTATATACTTAAATTGTTAAGAGGGTAGATTTCACATTATATTTTTTATCACAATGCAAAATTCACTACTGCTAAAATCTACATCCTATTAGATATGTACATATCTAAAGGCATGGTATAAGAATATATATTCATGTATACTTTAGTAATAAGACATAGACAGTAACTGATTATATACTTTTAAATTAAATTTTAATCTGGTCCATTTGTTAATGAGTACAAACAGCAGTGTTACAAATGGGTAAGAATATCACATCTAAAAGGCACACGTACATATGCAGAAACATATACAACACCCACAGAGAGTAGTCACGGAGACTTATAGCCACCCGTGAGAGTAAAAAAATCGATGGTTTCAGATAAAAGAACCAAAGAACAAATAGAAGAAGGCTATAGGAATGGAATCACACCAATGCTGAGAAAAATAAGAAAACGGTGAGATCCTCATTCATAAAAAGTCACTATGACTATTTTCTTCTACATAACCTTAGCTAAATTTAAAAGCTACCAGAAAAAAATTAAAAAAAACAAATACTTACAATCTTGAATAATAAAAACTACCTAAATTGTGTTTGACATTTAATTTTAAAAACACATAAGCATTTGGAAATACAGAACTGCAGGCATATACTTCTGCTAAAGAGGTAAGAATGTCTGCTACATACAACTGAGAGCAGTAGATCAATGGTGTTAGAGTACAAATTAGTGCTAGGCCTTTTGTACCCAAAGTAAGTGTGCAGCACAAACTCTCCATTCTAAGATTATTCTGAAGCTTTCCAATGAAAGATGAATATTTAAGCTGTGTTTAGTAACTGAATTACAAAGCAAGCAGCTAGTCAAGAAGTTAAAATATTACCTGTTTTTTCAGGTGTTAGTATTGCTTTATTTGAGGTTTTAGAGAAGCTGGGAGTATTAATGCCATTGCTATAAGGGCTGAGTCTTGCAACAGGACTATAAGGAAAAGCCAGTGAGGCAGCTGAAGAGAAGAGACTCCGCCATCGGCTAGCTGTCATAGAAGCAGAAAATAGCAGCAGTTAGCTATATGCAAGCAGATGTTGACTTGTCAGAAGGAGAAAGGTAAGAGATTTAAAAAAAAGAGAGAGACAAAGCAACTTTTCATAAGACTATCTTAACTGACCTCCACTTGTCTAAATACAAAATACATACAAAATAAACAATTTGTGAATTAGGGTCCTATTTATACATCCATTTTAAAAAACTAAATCAATCTTACTTTGATTAAAGCCAACATGCCTGTATAATAATGAAAATTTATTTTCAGTTTCTACATTAGAAATGTTTTCAATTTTCTATTTCCATACAAGGATTTAGTGTTTTGCAATATAAAAAAGGATTAGTGTAAAAAGAAAAACTCAAACGTATAATCTTCCTAATCTTTAGGAATTAAGGGAAATGTTAATATTAACTATATGTAATTCTGTATTTTTCTACTCAGTATCAGAATACGTTGATAAAAAAATATTTTATGTAAATTCATTATCGGATTATGGGAGGACTTAGAATGACTATTGTGTTTCCGAATGGCCTTGAGACCAAAACAAGGTTTAAAGGAAAAATGGTGTACAGAGTAACAGAGGGGTATCTATACCAGAACTTAACAATGACTATCTTAGGTGGCCAGTACAGAGACTATTGGCGATCACTTGGATTTTTTCTTTTAAAAAAATCTTGCAAATTATCTGCATTAAACATACATATTATTTATATAACTAGCTTTTCAAGGTAGGAATATACATGTTATTACTTTAATACTATGTTTTAAATTAAAATAATGAACAAAAAGGAATCACACCAGCCATGGGCAGATGATCTCATTCTTACATTACCTCACTTGTCTAATTAATGTACTTCTCCCCTCCAAAATTACCACCCCTTGGATCTCCATGTTCTTGGGGTCACACACACACTCACACAAATCCCAAATCATAAAAGCTTAAGTCACACCAAACATAGTTTACTCTCCTGTCATGAGATACAAATCAATGTGCTAGGCAAAATCCACTTTTCTGAAAAGTAATCATTTAGACATGTACTAAGCAGAAGGAATGATATAAAAAATATAAACAAGGCTAAACGTCAAGAAATAACTTCGTTTGTATTCACTGGAAATTTGACAAAACTTGAAAAACCAAGTATTAAAAGGACTGCTTTGAAATGTATGCCCCCAGACCACTTTCAATGAGCAATGCTAATGAGCAATCAGACAGCTGAAAAGTGCTTTAAAATGGGCAGTGGGATGGAGAGGGAAAAAAAAAAAAAAAAAAAAAAAAAAACTGTGGGATGTGGATAGTCAAGAAAATAATCAGCTCAGCTCCATAATGGGACTTTTCAGATCCTTGCAAAACACCATCAAGTTTACTTAAAATATATATATATATTTCCTTTTACTTCAGAATCATTACATACCAACATATTCTAATAATTACATTAAAAATATCTTTTCCTTAAGTATATGGAAGAACTAGGCAAGGAAATTACATTCGCAATGACAACACTTTCAGAATCCACACATTTCGTGAAACTGTGAAGCCTGGTTCCCAATTGACACCATATATGTCACTTATCCAACCTGTAACTTACAGTGGTTAAGCAGCTCTTCCCAATCTGAGCCAGAACACAGATATGCACTCCCAGTTCCTTCTCTTCTATATAGGTCAACTTGACTCCAGAATACACTACAAACTAGGGGTTAATAACGCAACACACACTAGGTAGCTGTTCTCACATGTTCAATCTCTATTATTCAAAGAGTTTCTCATTAAAAATTCTATATTTTAAAAGATCAATAGTTCTTTGTGACTGCTATCTTGCTTAACAGATGATGTTATTTTATACCAGTCTGATCACTTGCCAGGCAAAATTACAGTAACTGCGTGTTCTCACCCACAGATGCGGGCGGCAGCACATCACAAGTAAGCAGCATTCATCACTCTGCACAATAACCACTGTGACCCAGCCTCCCCGCACAATTGACACAGTTATTGTGGCTATGACAGCAAGATCCCAGCGAAGAACACAATTAGCGTCTATGGCAAGAAAGAATGGTCTACATTGTTGTTTAGCATTGAAGCTTTTCAGAAAGCTTAGGAAAATTATTGTAGAGGCAAGCTAACAAAACAATAATGCTCCACTAAGGCCCAAGGTTACAGTGGAGGAGGAGGAGGACAGGAGTGGAAGCTATCACATCCTACTTGTTCTTCAGTACATAGCTAAAGAATTGTAACAGGAAGCATTTTTATAAAGAATAAAACAAACAAAAAGAGCTTGTAAAAAAGAGCAATTTTATCTTTTTCAATCAATTATCTCAATAGATTTTTGGTATATAAAATGATGTTAAATGATTTGAGAGGCTCAGTGATGAGCAAAATAGCTCTAAAGAAAGGAGTGAGGCAATTTTGCCAAAAGAGAAAAAATGGGTGATACATTTTTGAACAACAGTTAAATTTCCCTATACTCCTACTCCAAAGTTCTATTTATAAAAAAAAAAAAAAGGGAGGGTCGCAAACTTGGAGGTGGCATGGACTATGCATGTTTTCATTTAATTCCAGTCCCTAGAATAGCATCGAATTGGCCCCAAACAGGACTACACATTGAATCAATGTACGATACTTGGCACAGTTTTCTTTCCCAAATGCCTTAGGCTAAACTGCCTCCCAGGACACTTCTTTCTGTATGCTCTCTGTAGTTCTGCTGCCACTTCCTTAACCACTCAACACCTCTCATCAGATTACTGCAACCCGCTCTTCAACAACCTTCCAGCCACCAACACTGCCCTGAGCAAACCTGTTCTGAACGTCTTGTACTTTAACTGTGTTACTTTCATCAATTAAAGTACTGCAGTGGCTTTCCATCAAATGCAAGACCTTAAAGGCACTTCAGCTCATTTCACTACCATCCTTACAGACTGCCATTTATCTCATGCCCATCTCTGCAGTGTCTCTGAAGCTGCCTAAAGGATGCACCCTTATTGGTTAAACTTTCTACTTCACCTCCCTTGTCTGATAATCATCTTCTACTGAATGAATGTGAAAAAGTACTACATTGTAGACTGATACCTCATTTTTTTGCAAAAAAGTAAGTTGAGTGTGACTAATGGTCTATTATGTTTTGTACATTTTCAAAGTTGCCTGACTGAAAAGATAAATTATAACACATCTGTGTAGTTATTTTTGTACACCATTAAGCAAAGTATGACCAAAAAAACTAGATTTGATAAATGCTCCAGTGATAAAATCAAGAAAATCATAAAAAGGCAGATGACAAAACGGGTTTAAGAAACAACCTAAGTTTCTTCAATTTTTCACACTGAAAATTATTCTGTGACCAACAAAAAGTTCCCAGAAACAATGACATTCCTACCATTGCTTGATCATATTTAAGTTGTTGTTAAATAGGTACGTCTCTACACATAATCAAAATCAAATTTAAAAAAGCAATTACTTAATTCACATACAATAAAAAACTGATTTAATAACTTAGAACACTCAAAAGGCCAGTGCTGCATTAAACTAAAGAGTTCAAAAATAAAGCAACACCGTAATATATTCTGGCAACAATCCTTTTCACTCTTCTCACTACAGTCATTTCAGTACCTAATACAAGACTTGGAACACAGTATGCACTCAACAAATGCTAAATGTGGTCAAAATTTTGGCAAGTTGGCTAATATTTCTTTATCTCAAACCATTCTACCACTCCTATCCTGACATATAAATTACTTTGCCCAATTTTTTAAACTTAATTATAATTGTTAACTCTGAAGACAAATAATAGTCTAATTAGATGTTTCAAATCAGCTAAAATCTCAGTGAAAAATATACCTGGAGGAGCACTTCATTAATACATCCTAGTAACTACTAAGTTGCTGAATTTTATATCAATCTTCTGGTTTCCAACTAAAGGATGTTATATTACTAAGGCCTAGGATCTGTGGCCTGGGGTGACAAACACTGAAAAGTGGTTAAACAGGTGACACTAAGATGAGTTAGTTCCTATAGCACTGCATCACACAGTTAAAAGGAAGGATTATGCCAAGCACGCTAACTGGTGGAAAACCATGCAAGAAGGCAACAAAGCTGCCTTTGAAATCTGGAAATGCTACCACTTCTTGCAATCAAAGAAAGAGTTACAAAATGGCTGCAATTCTATTTGGGCTGTATGGTAGAATTTCGATTCTGGGTTGGTTTCAGTTAGGTGAGGAAGCTGTGGAGGTCAGGACCCTCACTCTTTCTAGTGAGTTCTAACAGGAGGGCTACATTTCTCATTGGGCAGAAGTTACTCTAGAAAACAAGCTCTCCCCTGTGTCCATGTCTTCTCACTGTTCAGCTCCCACTTATAAGTGAGAGCATGCAGTGTTTGGTTTTCTGTTCTGTATTAGTTTGCTGAGGATAATGGCTTCCAGCTCCATCCATGGTAGGGGGAGGGGCAGCATTAGGAAAAATAGTTAATGCATCCTGGGCTTAATACCTAGGCCTAATACCTAGCAAACCTAATAAAAACTCATTAGCAGCAAACTTCAGGTCTGTTTTACTAAAATTCACAGCCTATTTTCTAAATAAGTCATGGTTTTATATCCATGCTCATGGCTCTCTTACCAGCTAGCCAAATTTATATTCTCCCTCATTCCCTAATCCAGGTTCTGCCTTGTGGAACTGGCCAACTTTTTATTTAAATCTTCAAAGTAATGTCGTGTACCTGAGAAAAAAATACGTATATGTATATGTATATGAATATGTATATATGTGTGTATGTGTGTGTGCATGTGTGGGTGTGTGTAGTGCTCCAGAATGATTCAGATGCTTAACGTTCACAACATCTAGAGTCATTCCTTTATTCAACATTTGGCAACAGATACTAAAAAACTTCAAAGGTCAGTCTCCAGTTACCTAAATATCTTCCACAGATACATACAGTATGTGGCATTTCCCTGCTCCACAGTCATTCCGAGAAGTCTGCCTGGCCCCTAGACTCCCACCTGCTTTTTAAAATTCATTTCTCTATTCATTTGAGTAGGCACTAATTATTGTGGCTATAGCATACCAGATGCCCCAGGTGCTGACATGAATAAGATATGGTGACTCTTCTCCTCTCCTTCCCACTCCAATTTCTAAGGATCGGCTACTACAGATGACAGGCAAGTAAGGTGGAATATGATGCCATATTGTAAGTGCAGTAAAAGCACCAGGAGGAGTACACTCAGAGCAAAGTAAAGGCAATGATTAACTTTCTGGAAGAATCCAAATACTTCAGGAGTCATTATGTTTAATGTGGCCCTTGAAGGCTGAGGAGCTTATCACACAGGATATGATACCATTCTAAATAGAAGTAATGCATATGAAACCATGAACACATGAAAGAGCACTGTACATGGCAAACATTTGGAATAAGCATAGGGTATAAGAGAAGAGTTAGGGCTGGAGAGGTTGGCATGTTTGGGTTTTGCACTGTCTTATATCTATACACTTTAATGAACAGTTTACACTTTAATGAACAGTTAGCGTTTTGACTGTGAGAAGGTGAAAGACATAATCAGATCATGTTTTATGATGATGACCCAAGTAGCCATAGAAATGATGAACTAAATGGGCATGGAGACTGACGTCTGGGAGACCAGTTAAGAGGCTCGTAAAATAGACCTGGTGAGACATGACAAGGTCCTGAACAAAAGCACAAGCAGAACATTTGGCGAGAACAGGTTCAATGAGCCACATCTGAGCTAAAGCGCAGCTATTTGGTGACCCAATGAATACAGCGAGTGGGAAAAAAAGAGACCGAAGCTAATGCTATAGTTCTTGAGACACTGATGCCATCACTAAGATGGAGAGCATGAGATAATGATGCTTAGGTTGAAAAAAAAAAGTGAGTTGAACCCAAGATGGTTATTGGAAATGCCTGCGTGCTTGTGTCCAGTATGGAGTTGGAGTTCAGGGAAGAGGGCTGGAGAGAAAAAGAGATTCAGGGTATATCAACAAATAGGTGTTAGATGAAGCATGAATGAAATCACCCAAGGAGAACATACAGAAGGGACTGGAAGAAACAATTTCGAGTAGACAGATGGAGAATGAGTAAAGGAAACTGAAAAAGGTCATGTGGGGAGAAGAATTCAGGAGGCTCAAAGATGTATCGAGTTCCAACCTAAAAAAAAAAAAGACTAATGCAGAAGAGTTTCAACATGGGAGCTAATAGTTAATAGTGGCAACTACTCAGGGAGGGCCTGTAGGATGAGGACTAAAAAGAGCCTACTGGCTAGAACAACCAAACCACTGATGAGAGTAGATTCAGCAGAAGACATATGGAAAAATCAGTGTTAGCATGTCAGGCAGATATAAAGTGAGGAAGAAGTCTTTGAAGAGAGATTTGGCTATAAATGTTTTGTTTTGTTTTGTTTCTTAAGAGGGGGGTTGTAGCTTGAGGAGTATAAGATTCAAGGGAGGATGGCTTTTAGGATCAAGGAAACCTGGAGAATAGAAACAATAGAGAAGAGTCTAAGGAAAAAAAAAAAACACAGAAAAAAGTTCCTGGAGATCAGAGGAATGGGACAGAGATTAGCTAGGGGAACAGCTTTGGAAAGGGAGGGTTCTCACTTCCTCTGAAACAGGGAGGTACAGCCAGAATACAGAGAATGAGGGAGAGGAAGGTGAGTTTAAGGCTTTTTAATCTGTAAGTTACACGCAATAAATATGCCGAGAAAATTTATTCCAGAGGCTAGAATAAAGAACCTCATGTAGTAAAATGCTGGGATGGCCACCACTGGAAACAAGGAAAATGGTTAACCATGAAAGTGACTGCCTGAGTCAGTCTGAAAAGCATATCTCTGGAACAATTCTAATCTCAACACAAGAGCTGAGATTGAAAACGTTAGCATATGCCTGCTCTATCATTCTGTAAAGGGTATTTATGTCTTACAGGTTCAGGTTTAGAGTGGCTATGTGAGAGCCATATTGTTCACGGGGATGTCAAAATCAACGAATTTACCATAATTAAGAGGAAAAAAACCACCCCAGTGACTGAAGATAATCTTCCACTGGGAATTTTAGAAACCACTGGGAAGGTCCTGAGAAGAAGAGTTAGATGGGGTCTGGAAGGCTGTATCCAAAATCAGAGCATGGCCACAGACTAACAGTGGTCAAACATTTTCTGTAAAGGGATGGCTGATAGTGTTATAGATTTTGCTGGCCATAGGGTTTCTGTCACACCAGCTCAGTGGTGACATTATGGTATGAAAGCAGCCATTGAAAACACTGAAATGAAAAGGTTTTATAGAAGCATAGCTACACTTAATTTATATACACTGAGAGTTGAATTTAATATTCATGGGTTATGAAATACTCTTGATTTCTTTTCAACCATTAAAAAGCATAAAAGTAATTTAACATTTTACATTTTAGCTCATAGGCCACACAAGAACAGACAGAAAACCAGATATGGCCATAGTGTGCCAACCCCTGGGCTAACGTACATTACCAGTTTCATAATGGTCACTCAGAAAAACGTGCAGGGCTGTAACCATAGCATCCAGTGCTGAGACACAGCAGGGATGGCTGACAGGATACCTCTTCACTATAGTTTTCCATAACATACTGTAATAAAGACCAAGAAAAGACTGAAAGGACACTTGAGTAAGAATCCAAATGCCTGAGTTCCAGTCTTTATCCTGCCACATGCTAGTTTTGAAATTTGGAGCAAATCATAACATCTTAAATGTTGCAGTGTTCTCGTTTGAAAACAAGTTATGTTTGTAGGAAGAAATAAACAGGCTTTTCATGGGTACACGATGAAAGCCTACAGCAAGCATTCACAAACGATAATACCTTTTTTAATGAAAAGTTATAGCAAGTTGTAGCAAAAACATACTACATTCTTATTTATTTATTAGTTAGTTATTTTTATTTTATTTTGAGATGGAGTCTTAATCTGTTACCCAGGCTGGAGTGCAATGGCATGATCTCAGCTCACTGAAACCTCCGCCTCCCAGGTTCTCCTGTCTCAGCCTCCTAAGTAGCTGGGACTAAAGACATGTGCCACCATACCTGGCTGTTTTATGTATTTTTAGCAGAGAGGGGGTTTCACCATATTGGTCAGGTTGGTCTCAAACTTCTGACCTCAGGGGATCTATCTGCCTCAGCCTCCAGAAGTGCTGGGATTACAAGTGTGAGCCACTGCCCGGCCAACATTCTACATTCTGAAAGAAAATGTTCTAGAAGCTAGGTAGGAGAAAAGAGTCTGTAGGAATTTTCTACTTTTCACTTTTCCTAATTCTAAAGAAGTTTAATCTAGTCCTCTCAAAACAATGCGCTGGCTTCTTATGCTGTATCTACCTAGATAACTATGGAGACTTAGTCTTTCCTCAGTTGTTACCACCTCAGAAGCAAAACTGAACTGTCTGACCTTCAAAAGCTTGGTCAGGATAGGTCAACAGTTCTTACTTATTTATCTTGACTCTTAAATAATGATGTTCATTGCCAGAGTTCTGGAAAATAAGGAAAAAGTAAGTGAGGCAAGGTTAACAGACTTTCAAGCCTTTTGCTTTTTTCTTTCTTTATACAATAGGTATGCAAGCCTCAGTTCCAAGCCAAACAGAGGAATTTAACTTCTAGTCCTTTATAAATACCAGTTACTGAATGGCCTCAGATCAGTGAAGGTACAGGAAACATCAGCTCCTCTAAGTAATTTTTATTCTCCCTTAAGCTGGCAGGAAGTTTTACCTAGAACACAGCATTCTGACCCAAACCCAGAAACCACCAGGGCAGGAAAATCTCCATTTCCATAAACCATCCTCCCATGTATAAACTTCGTAGGTGATATTATATCTTTACATACCTTGAGCCTATAGAAATTCTTGGCACACAGATGCACTCAAATGTTTGCACTAAACTTCAACAAAAGAATTCAAAAACCAAGGTGAAGACAGCAACTGACTGGTTCAGTCTTATAAACTCTGTCTGCACAGACTGCAATACAAGCTTTCTGGAAAGGCTGTAAGTTCACAGTAGGTAAGTGCTGCTGACTTGGCTCCAACCTGAGCAACCCTTCTGGAGCAGTAACATATGGCTTGCAGCTTATCTCATCCAGTATTTTTTATTGGGTAAACTTGAGTAGCATTAGTTTCTCCACAGTGCTTGACGACCTGATAAACAAGCATATGGGGTCTAGGAAGTCCTACTACTTTGAAGCAGATGTTCACAGTACTCTTTCCCAGACATGCATGAAATACAGAGAATTCAACTATAATGTATTTGTCAGTGCATTTACATAGGAAGGGTTGAAGAACTACTAAATGCACCTAATTGGTAGTCTTAGGGACTATTCAATCAAAGTAAGTCAGTCATTATACCCAAGTCTCACAGTCTTCAAATTTAGCTAAGAAAAACTTATCAGAAAGTTACTTTGTATCTTTTCCTGTAGTTCCCATTCATTCAAACTATGACAATGAACGTAATGATTTAAAAATCATTAACCATCATATATATGTATGAGTACCTATGATCCCAGGACACTACAGATACTCAATCTTTAAATTTCCAATTGTACTCAAAATGTAGCATTTTTAAAACATGATTTATATGCCATCTTTAAGAAATATCCAATGCAAGAGTTCATTACTTCATATGTAACTAGTATCTAGAGTTAATGAAGAAAATCACTTTTGATATTAGGATTAAGCTTTAAAATATATTTAGTTTGAAAGTAGCAAAGCAGTTGTACACCCCTGACGATTGGGACTAAATGCTTCATAAATATTTGTTGAATGAGCATTACAAATTCCACCATGTTGCAAAAGGAGTACTATTGAATAACATTTATTCCACAGAAATCAGAGTTTTATAATCATTCTTGACACTAAGTTTAATAGGTCAAACGTTTCTTAGGTTTTAACAGGAAACATAATCTCAATGGATAAGGCATCTAATCATAATTAACGGATTAGACCTTATCTACTTCTCAGATCTTAACCCACTGCACAATCGCACATTTAATGCTCTTCCCTCACGACTATTATTGGATCCTTCTGCGGGACTTCTCTAAACGGGACAACAGTCTCAAAGTAGAGCTGCAAAATAAAGGTCAGAAAGTTCGGGAAGTTATCTCAACTATCAACTTGTTTCCACTTAATCACTGGTCAAAACTGAAGATAGGACAACAGCTTTAAGCACACCAGACCAAATCCAGTATTATCCAGGACCAGAGTGACCGCTGCAACTTCACAAGTCATCCTCCAACTTCCCATCTGCAATTAATAGGGGAGATTTAAAAAAAATGTAGTAGTAATTATACTTCAAAGACATGTTTAAAAATTCCCTTTTATAGAAGCCATTTTCTCTTTAGGTCTGTGTGTCTGCTATAGTTTAAGTCAAACTTAAGGACAATAAAAATGGACACAGACTGTGAGAAGAGGGCTTGTGGAAAAGTAATAATTTAATCTGAAAAGAACAAGGAAGAAGAGCGATCTAATAATTTGTCAATGATGAGATGATGTCAAGCAGATTACAGACAGCTGCTTCTAATTTAGACTACAGCCACAATGCAAGCTGACAACCAGCTAGAATAACTTCCAGGTTCTACACTGCAATCATGAGGTAAGGTAAGCAATATGTTACAGAATCTAATTATATGAAGAAATAGGCTAAATAATCTCATGTCTGAAAACAGAGGGCCCTCCCTCTGAAAGGACAGACTAGATTTTTACTAAGAGTCTTCACGCCTATGACTGGGTAAAGTGTGGTGGCAAATCCAAGCCACCACACTTTACCCATTCAAATCTAAAAGCAGGCTTTTAGAAAGCACTGTTGGTTACTGAATGGAAGAGTGATGAGAAGAGAATTTGAATAATCCTTCCTCCCCAGTGTCTCTGAGACTAAAAGACTCTTCACTGAGTTATGGCTTATCCCAGTAACAGCAAAGGCCTCTGACCCACTAATCTTAAGAGACGACAGAAAGTAAATAAATGAAATCAGAGTTCTGACCAAGGGAAAACTCTTTGGCCCTAAAACTAACCCATTCCTGATTTTATTAAAATACCTGCACATAAAACAACACTAAAATATACATTAAAGGCCTAAAACAGGAGTCTCTTTTCCTTCCCCACCCAGGCCCACTTTCCACTTTGTTTTTCATACTTTGAATACAATTACATAATTAGTATATAACTTTAAATAGACAATAGACAAACCAATCATCACCTTGTTGGTGTCTGATTTCCTACCATGAAATGTTATTTAGTATATATGCACCTTCTCTGTATCCATCTCCAGATCTGATAGTTCTATTTTTACATTGTCAAGGTTTATTGGATTTTCATTGTTTTATAGCTGTGATTGGGACAGCTATAAGGTGATCACTAGATCTGACAGGACCAAGGTAAAGAAAGTAATTATTTTGCTCCAGAACACAACCAACAGGTGAAGAACATTACAAGCCTGAGAGTCAATCACTGTCTTATTTCATCTTCATCTTTCTCAGCTTCTCCTAGGTCATCTCCGAGGTCACTGTTTTCTAGATCTCATGCGATCTTTTATACTTGTACTTTTCCCACTATTAAAATAGTGTGCACAAAGGGTAACACTTTCAACCATTTTAAGGTAAAATCCAAACTTTGCATAACCAAAAGTTTCTTTTGCTCCTACACTTACTTGCTTCGGTACAGGATTATAGTTTGAAAATAACTTTCTTCCTTAAAACTTTAAAGATAATATTAATTTTTATCTAGCATCCAATATTATAAAATATCTGAAGTTTGTTATACTATAGATAAACTCCTAACAATGTTCAAACGAAGGAATAGTTTATCTTTAATTCTGGAAAATCTGAAATTCAATAGCCAGGAGATCTAGGTGCATGGCTTTTTTTCATCTATCTTAGTTCATCCTGAGGATCTGTCAAAGAAATTTTCTTCTATTAATTACTAATTATTTCCTTTGTTCAGTATGTTCCTGCTTCTAGAACTCCTGTTAAGATATGAGAGGTTCTGGGTCCGTCTTCTTCTGTCCCTTCACTTCTCTCATATTTTCCATCTCATTTTGGTAGATTCCTTTGGCCAACTTTCAGAAGCAGCTTGGTTCTTAGCCCTGTGCATTCTTCCTTTAGCACTTCTAAGAAATTAAAAATGGCCAAAAAAATTATGATTTAATTGTTTGTTTTCCCAGCAGCCATCCTTTTACTGATCTAACTTCATTTATCTGAAAATATAAAAATGGAGGACAAGACTGAGCATGCATATGCACGCACATTTATACAAGTACAGGACACACCCAATGACAGCAAATCCACATTTCAAAAGACTAGTACATTTAAACACACTGTTCCTTGAAATACAACCTTACAACTATGACAGCAGAAAAAAATTAAACTCACAAATTGAAAAGAGCTCCAAAACTCAAATATATGAAAGTTATTACTATATAGAAATTTAAAGCTCCCAAATATTATAAATAACCAAGAATATCAACAAATCAAACCCTTATGTTTCCAAAGTAAATTAAGTGTCACAAGAACTTGGCCACATTTTCAACTACCATTTCTCACATGTAGTCACACAAGAAATTCGGGATATTAATGAAAAAGAAGAAAACATTCCCAAGTTTATCTAAGACTCTCCCTTTAAAAAAAATGCTAAAGCCTAAACCTACCCATGTTCCAAATAATTTCTAAAACCACTATTTCACTCTCCACAATTCACCAGATTTCAAAAAAAGGCTCTCCCTTCTGAGACAATTCAGGTAATATCCCGTAGCTTACCTGTTTGGTTATGTCACTCCTTTAATAAAAATTATTCAAATGGTTTTCAACCATTTTAAGATAAAATACAGAATCCTTAACTGCCCTGAAGACGCTGCACACATGTCTAGTTTCTAGTTTCATTTAGAGTCATCTGCCTCCATTACACCCTCACCACAACAGCCTGCCATTTCCTCAGGTCATGTCCCACTGCAGCGCCTTTCCACATACTATTGCTATCCTTCCTCCCCAGTGTCTCCGAGAGTAAAAGACTCTTCTCTGAGTTATGGCTTATCCCAGTGACAGAAAAGGTCTGGGACACACTTCCTCACCCCCTCCTCCCATTGGATGGACGAACAGAGGGACACACGGAGACAGACAGACAGCCAGACACACACACACACACACACACACACACACACACACACACACACACAAGAGTTACTGGCTTAACTCCCACTGACTCTCAGGTCCCAGCTGATGCCTCACGTCTTTGGGAAATCATTTTCTGACCATACTCCTGGGTTAGGCTGCCATTTGCTTCATCATTATGCTTCTTTTATGGGACAGGAAGAACAAAGAGCTGCTATCTGTGTCATCTGTTTTTCGCACCAGAATGCATGTTCCCAAGGCCAGGCACTAAGCTCATCTTGCTTGAAACTGCACCTTGTATTTAGCACTACGACTGTACCTAGTAAGTACTCAACACATTTCATGTATTGTAATCATCTGATCAAGCCCCAGTATTTCAGAAAAAAAGAGTCTAGAAAGTCTTGCTTTAAACCTGACTATCTGTAGAGGTCCCAAGAAACAGGTACCAACACCTACACAAAAAAAAAAAAAAAAAAAAAAACGAATTTCACTACCATAGAGTCAAATTTAATCAACCATCACAGTAGTATGAATGCAGCAGACAACTACCTTGGGAGAATCTCCATTGTTTTATTTTTTCCTTGGTGAAGATAGGTAACAAAATAGCATGTCAATAATAAATTCACCAGAACAACTACTATTGTTTATTTTGATAAACACTTTTCAAATCATGGTAGAAATACAAAGTGAATCCAAAGAAAAAAACCACATGGAAACACAAGTACAAATTAGCAAAAGAAAAAGGGATTCTTTAAGGAAATCTGGCAAACACATATCAGGCTATAGGGTATAATAGACTGACCCTGCAAATTTCATAGAAGCACAATCCCTGATTACCTGTTACTGTACTAAATCACTGCCAATACCGAAGTAAATGCATTGGGGCTATTCTGAACATAAGAGCAAAGCAGCATAAAGATGTAATGAAATCCCAAAGCTATGACAATGCATTTTCCATGTTCAGCACACAGGAATGATAGCATGTATCAGGAGACCCTGTCTCTGCACAAAAATCCAACATGATTCCAGATTGTTTTTCCAGTGAGAAAAGAAATTCTTTACAAAGCTTACCCAAAATGAACCCCACAGACTAAGTTTTAATTTTGTGTTCCAAGTTTGACAGAGCATCTCGAGACTAGAAATATGAGCTGGTGGAGATAACATCTTGGGCCAAGCAAGGAGAGACTGGACAGATTCCAGAAGACAGACATTTGATAAGCTTAATGTCTCACTTCAATCTGTGTGGATTTTAACAAAAGAAAGGGTCACCTGCAGAACTGTGGATTAGTCTACAACTTTCTTCTTCATCGGCTAAATTTGGACATTAACACTCCTTTATAACAACTAAAATAAGATTGGGAACTTGTACCATATGAAGATAAAAGAAAAAATGAATGGGGTAATTTCTATTCACATTTCCTTAGTATATAATCCCAGAGGAAATGACAGATGGTCATAGCGAAACATGAGCCAAGGATAGTAATTATGTAGGCCTCCACTATCTGTGAAAAGTACACCTACTCTGCTCAAATGTGACCTGTCCTGATTCAATAGTTACAGACATTCAAGTACGTTAAGCCAAGATAAGCTTTTATTAACTGGCCCCAAATTAACTAAGCCACATATTGGGCGTTTCAAATTACTTAGATAAGCTTTTGATCATTATTTGGTTATTTAAAATCCCAGCCTCATGAATGAACTTACCAAAGACCCTAGATTAGCCTTATTTTAATTTAGGATATCAAGTGAGCTAATCCTACCCATGAAAGTTCTATGCAGTTTTGTTATTTTTATTCTAAATGGGTGGAGGGGGGTAGAAAGATGGGCAAGTTCAAAATGGAATACATACAGGTCTAATAAAAAATAAAATAAAAACAACCAACTAAAGAGATTGTCTTGGATTTTCTATGATTGTTGAATAAACTACACTTACAAAACTTCTCAGTGTAAGATCCCTAACAAATACCTTTATTTGTAGGTATAGAAAACAGATATCCACTATCTGCCAAAAAAAATACTTAGTTTTCTATGAAGTATAAGTAGCCAGGCAAAGAGGATTCCCTGTATTTTAGGTTCAATTTCTAAATGAAAATCTGTACATTAGGAATGTTTCTGTATATCTATGTAGTACTCCACATTTCTGAAGTAATTTCTCATTCAATATTTCCAGAAATCTTTCTAAAATAGCCCTGTGAAATCTGCTAAATGTCCCCACTTACTAGGCAAGGCCCTAGAAATAAGGGTCACCCTCTCAATTACAGTGGAGCAAGGATGAGGCATAACTATTAAGGTGAAAACTTCCACCATATTCACTCCTTCAACAATTAGCATGCAACACCTACCATGCAACGGGAGTTATTCCAGGCACAGAAAGGGTCACGGCAATGAACAAAACAGACTGAAACCCCCACGCTCAGAACTAACACTTTAATGAACACCACTCTGTTTTGGTTTGTTTAGGTTTTTTTTGGCTTGGCTAGTAGGATGCCATTTACAACACCAAATGTTCAATGAGAATTTTTGTTTTGTTTTGTTTTGTTTTGGCCAACTTAAAAAATTTAAACATACTCAAATTAGTCAATTACAAAAAAAAATCAGTACTTAAAACACGCTGAAAAATATATTAAGCACTGGTGATTCAAAAATCAATTTTAGGTACAGACTTCCATCTTCAGATGCTTAATCCATTTCGAAAAAGGCACATACATTAACAACTAAATAAAAAGTTCACAAAACAAGGTGCCTCGAAATGGAAAGCAAACATCGTTAGGACCATCTTCAAAAGAGGAAAACCAGCCAAGATACTGAGCTTTGTTGAAGACTGCATACTCAAATAAGTGGCCAGTATTTTGGGGGGAAAAAAAGAGAGATTATTCCATTTTAGACTTTATTAGTTAACTTTATACTAGCAGACTGCAGATTTAGAGATGCCAGAAGTATTTAACTTCTAGCAATGTTATTTCACTTTTAACATTACTTTCTGTAGATTATCCAAAAAAGCCATTTACACTATTCAAATATAAGGGGGAGAGACCTAATATTTGAGCCATTATCTAATCTAATTTACAAATATCTATTTCCTTATAACAACACTACAAAATAAATACAAATGTAAAAGAGGCTGAGAAAACTTAAGTAACTTGACTGTGCTGACTACACGATACATAAGACTTTATAAATTGTAAAATTTGAGTATTAAAAGATCAGCTTGGAAAAGAGGATAATAAGTTTTGCAATTTATAATAAAAAGTTTCTTAGGGCCAAGCACTGTGGCTCATGCCTATAATCCCAGCACAGAGAGGCCAAAGTGGGCAGATTGTTTGAGCCTAGGAATTCAATATCAGCCTGGGCAACATGGCAAAATCCCACCCCTACAAAACATTTGCCAGGTATGGTGGTACACATCTGCAGTCCCAGGTACTTGGGAAGTTAAGGTGGGAGGGTCACCTGAGCCCAGGGAGGTCAAGGCTGCAGCGAGCCGTGATTGCGCCACTGCACTCCAGCCTAGGCAACAGAATAAAACCCTGTTTCAAAAAAAAAAAAGTTTCTTAGATCCAAGTCAATTAATATTCCCTATAAGAATTAGGGGCATTAGATACACATTAGTCATATGTAGGAATATACTATACACACTAAAAATAACTATCTTATTGTATCTTTTAAAAAATATTTAACCATTTGCAAAACTGTGGATGTGAAGACAACGTATTTTTTAGCAGTATTTTAAAAACAGTGATAATGTAGGTGCTGTCTCCCTACAAAATTAAATCTTATAAAAATCCCTTTCCTTCATTTTCTTCAGAAAAAAACTTTCTGCCGAAGGGCAGAATTCTAATAAGCTTGTTCTCACAATCTCAAGACAAGGTTTAACTAAGTCCCATACATTCTCTCATAACTTAGCAAGTTTTGTTATCTAGATCCAGGGTCAAAAATTGTCAGATACATCATGAAAGCTTTTTGAGGACTCTATGAAATCACAAAGGTAGGCAGCAAGAAGAGAAATAGGCCTGGGACCTGCAAGAAGTTACAATCCAGATGAGCTCATTAGCAATTGTGCAGTTAGAGACAATCTTGGGAGAAATGCAGATGGACCTACAGAAACCAACCTTGACAAACCCTTACTCAGATGGCTTCCTGGGGATGCTTACTCCATAAACAAGGAGGGATGGCTAACTTGCCACCGTGGCTAACTTGCAGCCAAGAAAACAGCCTGGGCTAATGGCCTAGGGTAAAGAAGAAATAAGGTAGAAGAGGGTTTAAGACCAGCTCAATCCACCAGAAATATTCTGGCTCCTCACAACTATGCCCCTCTCCACATTTCCTAGAAGGGAATTAATCTTACTTTCTGAAGAATTTTCTTTTCAAAACATGAAGGTCAAAAAAGAGGAACCAAGTTTCAAAAATATTTGCTCAAATATTACATAAGCAGCATCTCATCTGAAGCTCCAGGCTCATATTAAGGAACTTCTACCTATCTGTCAATGAAAGAGTTAAGAGTATGAGACAAAAGCACAAGGCAGAGAAGAAGAGGGTAAAAAGGAGAGGGTAGCTTTATCCTTTGTTTACCTCTCATCACTCCTACTCATGGCTGTGAATTTCTTAGTGAAGTGTCTTTAATTTCTGTGTATATAGAGGGAGATGTATAACTCCTAAGGACTTCAATTAATCACCTTGGAACAAAATGTGTAAGATAAATAGAAACTGATTGTTTTAAAGTAAACATGCTTGTGAACAGGAAAGCAATACTGCAAGCTGATACTTTAACTGATGCTAGTCTATGCCCTGAATGTAAGAGGTGGCTAATAAGGAAATGTTGCAAGGACCCCAACCCATTTTAATTATTCAAAACCAAAACTGAAACAGAAGTAATAGTGACATTGGGTTAAAAAAAAAAATTAAAACATTCATTTATTTTAGCAACAGCAACTATTTTGTGTCAGGTACCCTTCTAGGAGTTAGAGAACTGGTGCTCAACAACACAAAGTCCATTCCCTTGGGCAATTTATATTCAAATGAAAAGAAACAACCTAGTCTCAAAGAAAACACTCGTAATATCTGTTACTCAAAAGTACTGACTGCCCAAGGGAGAAATTAAGTCTAAACAAAAAGAAAAATGCTTTATTAGAGAATTATTGAAACTACAAAAATACGGAAAGCTCGTATTATTCCAATTAAATCTTTATACTACGTTATGAATAAAGTGTGGGTCAAAACCATAATTTTTGGTATCTGTCAATTAACCATCATTGACAAAGGACCCCCTTAGTTGGAAGCCAATAAGTCTTCTTTAATATGGGGGATTAACTATGAATTCCTCCCTATTCTCTTATAAAACCACACTACAGTGAGAGTCAAACTCAAACTCGTGTAAGCCCATAGGAAGACTGAACGGGACAGGAGACAATGATCACACCGGGGATGGTCACAACATCTTAGAAATGAACAGCGGAAACAGACTTGGGTTTGGACATCCTCCGCTCTATGGCCTTAGAGCAAAAAGAAACTAGTAAGGACCTGGCAAGGTTCTGAAAAAAACCTGATAACTGAAAATCTACAGGAAAGCACTGAAACCCTCCAGCTCCCCACCCTGCCTGCTCAGGCAACCGCTCCTCTCCTACTTTTATCAAAGACAGGCTTCATTACCTGAATAAACTGAAACAGAAAGCCACTAGATTTAAGGATACAAACACAAATAAAAGTACCTTACAGATCTGGAGGACTAAGTGAAAATCTGAATACTAGAAGGTAAGCTTAACGAGGGCAGAGACTTAATATCTGTGCTGTTCACTGATGCATCTCCATCACCTACAATGGTACCTGGTACATAGAAGTCACTCAACATGCAGCAGAAGAGTTTAGAAGATGTGTGTTTTTTAAATCTCCAAGAAAGTAGAGCAACAACAACAACAACAAAATCAAGAATAGAAAGCGAGAGAGAAAAATATAAAATTTGAACAGCAATCCAGGCAACTCTGATCCACAGGAGTATCTGGAAAGAATAGAGAAAACAAGGGCAGAGGGGTATGAATACAAAGAAATAATGCAAGAAATTTTGCAGAACTAAAGTTTCTAGCACACACAAAATAAACAAAATTTCAGAATACCAAGAATAAAAGACAATACTCTAAAATATTCATGTTATTTTAGGTAGAAAGGTCACAAATAAGAATCAGAAATGAGAATGGTACTGGACTTCAAAAGCAACCCCGAAGCTAAAATATAATGGAATAATGCCTTCTAAACTCTGTGGGAAATGATTTTTAACCTAGAATTCTATACCTAGCCCAAAGAACAATCCTGCATAAGGGTGAATGTAGGAATAAAAACGTTTTCAAACACAGGAGGTTCTCAAAATTTATCTCCCACATATCCTTTTTCCCTCTACTCTCCCAAAAAAGCAAATAAAGAAATATTCCTTTCTTTTAATGGAATAGAAAGGAAAGTATTTGTGTCTCAGAAGCAGGTAATATAGCACTGAAGAGGGGCCAGAGGAATTCCCAGGATAAGGAAAGTAAAGTCCCACCATGATGGCTCTTCAGAGGCTAAAGATGACTAGTTCCAATTAGAGTAAGAGAGCAGGGCACAGCCTGAAGGAACAGTAACAAAACAAAATTCTTGGATTTATGTGTCTCATACTGCGGATGGTTCATGAGGAGAGTTTGGGGATAAATTAATGACAAGGACCTTGTCTTATAAATTATAACAGCAACAACAACAACAACAAAACTAAGCGTCTTTTTCCAATTAATTCTTTTTAAAAAATTGCTAGATGGGCTGGGCACAGTGGCTCACGCCTGTAATCTCAGCACTTTGGGAGGCCGAGGTGGGTAGATTACCTGAGATCAGGCATTCAAGACCAGCCTGGCCAACATGGGGAAACCACATCTCTATCAAAAATACAAAAATTAGCCAGGCATGGTTGCGTGTACCTGTAATCCCAGCTACTCAGGAGGTTGAGGCCAGAGAACCCCTTGAACCCAGGAGGCAAATGTTGCAGTGTGCTGAAATTGCGCCACTGCACTCCAGCCTGGGCACAGAGCAAGTATCTGTCTCAAAAACAAAAAAGTTAGATGGAAAAAGGAATGATAAAATATTGCATAGCTTGAATATAACTTTCTATCATAATAAATACTGATGTCCCCCAAAGTTGGTAAAAGGTTACACAGAAAGGACATGCAGAGAAATAATATAGGAGTGAGGTGTAAAGGAATTAAATCTTCACCATCTAAAGTCAAAAGCCAATGGATAATGTTTAAAATGAAAAATTCAAAGCAATAGCCATATAAACACGGAATTTAAAAAGAGAAGTAAACAGTAAAATCAAAACAAAGAGCTTTTCTTAAGTACATCTGGGAAATAAAAGGGGCATGAGAGATTAGGGCAGCAATTTGATATTTGTCTTATACCAGTTGTAAGACTACTTTTTAAACTACAGACATATTTTATAAAATATAAGTTGAATTTTTTAAAAAAGAGAATTTTCTCCAGTAAACAACCTAATTGGTTACTTCTCATCTCAACAGGATTATGGATTATGGATCTCTGGAATAAAAACATTTAGTCTCACAGCAAAAGAATTTCTGAGTTTATATACAAATTAAGTAAAAGACTAATTTTGGTTTTGAAAAACTCGTTCTCTAAACTTTTACAAGATGTTTAAATAAATTACATCATGAACAAAACTGCAGTATGCTAGTTCACATCCTCATGACCTCATGATTCTGCCTGAGCTCCACATCAATGAAAGGAAAATCGGATAATGAAGCACTTAGTCTAATATCTCAACAGCAACCACCAATTAGGATTATTTATACTTAAGTTTCTCATCTATTTTTAGAAAAAAAAAATCTAACCTTATATGTAAATCTATCTAGTGTGCAAATGACATAGGGCCGGGGTGGGTAAGGCCGAAGGTACCCCAAATCCAGCCCACTCCTGCTTTTGTAATAATTCACCAGCTAAGAAAGGTTTTTATTTTTTTTAATATTTGGGAAAAATATATACATTTTGTGACATGTGAAAAACCACACAAAATTCAAATGTCAGTGCTGGTAAATAAAGTTATATTGGAACACATCTTCATTCATTAATGTCTGCATTGATAATTGTTTTCTGGGCATGGCTAAGTTGAACAGTCATGACAGAGATTATGTAGCCCACAAAATCTAAAATATTAACTGTCTTCTTTCAAAAAGAGTTTGTTGACCCCTGACACAAAGGGCTGTAATTCTGAATTCAATTTGAATTTTACTTCAAATTATTGAGCCAAATTCTTATATTAAAATATAGATATAAGTCACTGAGTCAAGGATTAAGTAAGGAGACTTAGGAATGGTCTATATAACCCTTCAAAGAGTTAAGTACAAAGGGATTTAATGGTTTGTGTATTAGTCTGTTCTCACACTGCTATAAAGATACTACCTGAGACTGGGTAATTTATAAAGAAAGGAGGCTTAATTGATTCCCAGTTCCAGATGGCTGGGGAGGCCTCAGGAAAGTTGCAATTATGGTGGAAGGTAAAGGGGAAGCAAGGCACGTCCTTACATGGTGGCAGGAGAGGGAGAAAGTGAAAGAGTGAGGAAGTGCCACACTTAATACCATCAGCTCTCACGAGAACTCCCTATCTTGAGAACAGCATGGGGGAAAGTGCCCCCATGATCCAGTCACCTTCCACCAGGTGCTTCCCTCTACATATAAGGATTACAAATGGAGATGAGATTTGGCTGGGAACACAGAGCCAAACCGTATCAATTTTCTTAGATCACTGAGGTAAATGGGAACAGAATGAATACTAGAGCCCCCAACTCTGAGATGGTTGCTCTGTTAGATAAGCATCTATCACCAAAGTTTTAACCCTAACATGCCTTTGTCCCTACACTGCTCTTCAACTTTCCATTATTAAGCCACCCGTTTCATTTTACTTAAAATGTTAATAAAATACACTATTTCATCCCACCTTTCCAAGTATTTAAAACAGATTTCTGTTGATATTTACTTATGACCATGCCAATACGGCAGTACAGAATACTGGTTAAGTATGGAGTCTCTGGTGTCAGAGAGACCCTGGCTTTGACTCCGTCCCTGAGTATCATTCTGCCTTGTAACACTGTGAACTTCTCTAAACTGAGTATTTCTCACCTCTAAAGGTGAGTTCAGTTAGACTGAATAAGATGAAGGATGTCAAGAATGTAAAGGTAATGAATGTTACAGAATTAAGAGCTCTAGAAGCATTATCTATTATACTTTTTCTTATGTCCAAATATGTTATTCGTTATCCTCGAAGAGCTTCATGGGCAGTGTTCTCAAGTATCCGTGTACATGAGAATCACACTGGTGAACCTGTCAATGCAGACTCCCCAACCCTACCCTCAGACAGTATGATTCTTCAATCTGGAGGCTCCGGAATCTGTACTTTCAAGCTCATGTATGATCTGGATGCAGGTGGTCTATGGAATAGAAACAGTATTCCCAGAGGATGAAACAGATGCCCAGAGGTTAACAGACAAGTCAAAAGCCTACATAATTACAGCTTCAAGTAGTTCCCTGCATCAAACAGCAAGGTATCACTCACTTATTTTTGTTTTTTTTTTCAACTGCCCTTTTTTAAAATTTAAACTTCTGTTAGGCTCCATAAGTTAATTAATGTTACAGATAATATGAAGATTTCTTAGTTTTTAAAGGTTAGCACTTCCAGTTATACATCCAACTACATGTTAAAGGCATTCAATAAGGTCAGTACTCAGATCCCCAGGAAACCCTGTTTTCTGCCTTAGAAGCCAGCCATACAACCTTGTTACTGACCCCAGAGCACTGAAAACTGACTATTTTATTGACTGGTATATTTGCAAACAGAAAAATAAAATAAAATAAAATGTGTGTTCCTACACTGCAATATAAACCAAAGCAAACTAAAATTATGGCTAAAAATAAGCACAAAACTAGACACACCCTACATTGAGAAAGCTTGATGTGTAATACATGTGAAGCTAATTGCATGCAACAGCTGCACCTCAGGGTAAGAATTTTCAATTGAAATGTTTATTCCAAAACCAGCAACAAAAGTAGCACAGAGAGGGACAAGAGTTGGAGAATGTAAATGCACACATTCACAATTACCTTGCTCCAGTCTAAAGCACAGGGAACGTCTTGCTGCTTCCATCTCAGGAGTTGGGTTATCTAGGACATGTCTACACCATTGCAAAGGAGTCAGGGATTTCTCTGATGAGGTGAACGTCTTTGAAGAGCCAACGTATAACCTTAAAAAAAGAAATCTACATTATAGGTATGATATAGGTACACAGAGAGTACTTCTCTCTGGGGAAAGCAACATGTATTTAACAATTTCCATAGAAACACAACTCATATTTGATCACTTCAAAGTATCAGAAATAGTTTTTAACAGGCAAATATCCCCAAATAGAAGATGACACTTCCTGTAGCCTGGTGAGAAGAACTTCCAAAAAAAGGTCTAACAATTTTTCCCCTAACTGTGTGTTTCAGCATCAGAGATCAACGGCTTTTCCTTTTTTTTTTTTTTTTTTTTGACTAAACTAGCCCTAAAAAGGCACTATCATGATCTTACTATCTCTATTGACATGTCAAGAAATAAACATTTTCATCTTTCTCTTTGGCAACAGAATCTTTTGTAAACTTGGGCTAATGAAGGTAAACATGATATGATAAGGCAAATCTTGTGTATTTTTTAAAAATAAGTCTAAACACCCGTAAAAGCCAGTCAGATGATTCTTTGAACCCTTATATAATCACATATTTCTCCTGTCTCAAATCTATACTAACCTTGGTATATGCTTCTTTTTCATTAAAGCCAAACAAAGAGCTTTAAAAGATATGTTTTAGGAAGAGTTCACTTTTAGCACCTACACCATTACACAGTAATGGGTAGTATGCAAAATAACTACCCAGAAGCACTGCAGGTTATAAAAAAGCTTCTCACATTAATATGTCATATTAATGTAGATTTTAGAATATTTTCAGTGATAGGGCTATATGAAAAGGTTTATCTTGAGGAATAAGCAAGAGTTAACTAAAAAAGGGGGAAGGGTGAATTACCTCCCTGAAACTGCTGGCTCTAATACATGACACCTCACTATTATAAGCTTACATTAATTATAAATCTAAAGTAATCTTCCTTCCAACAAAGCTACCACAATTCTAATATGCACATATTCTTGAAATAACATACTTCATTATTCACACTTTTACTGTTCTAGACAAAACGTTCACCTATTAATCTATCAGTTATCCAAGACGGTTGGGGAATGCACTATTCTTTGGTAAATTATTCTTATAGACCAGGGATTGCCAAACGTTTTCTGTAAAGGGCCAGCAAGTAAATATTTCAGGCTTTGTAAGCCACATGATCTCTGTCACAACTACTCAGCGCTGCCATTCCAGTCCAAAGGCATCCTAGACAATATGTAAGCGAATAAACATGGCTATGTTCCTTTAAAATTGATTTATAGACACTGAAAGTTGAATTTCCCATAGTTTTCCATTCTTTTTTTTTTTTTTCATCATTTAAAAATAGGAAAACGTATCTTACCCACCATACAAAACATGCAACAGCTCTGATCTGCCCTTGGGACAGTTTGCTCACTCCAGTTACAGATGAGGACTCTAAAATATAGATCTCAATGGATTTAATTGTAAGTCCAATATATTATTTTTTTTCCTTAGAGTGTGTTGCACAGTCGTGACTCCATCAAGAGTACATCAGTTAAAAATTCATATTCTTGGGCCCCACCTCAGTCCTACTATGGCAAGATTATCACTTATCTATGTAGGTAATAATCCCTTCCACTTCCTAGGAACATACCCTAAACTGTCGGGTACAGGCTACTTCTCCCTGCTCACAAGTATAGGCTAGTCTAGAGGCCAGTTATTCTCAACATCTCCTGTCTCAAAATTACTTAAACATCTTGTTAAGACAAATTGCTAAACCACATCCCTTAAATTTGATGCATAGGGTCAAAGAATCTGGATTTCTAAGAAGTTTCCAGGTAAAGCTAATATTACTGGTCTGGAGACCACATCTTGAGAGGCACTGGGCTAAGCCAATCATGGTATTTTCATTGTTCCCCATTGCCTATGACTGGTTTAGGCCCAAGCCCCACATACAATCCTAGCCAAAAGAAACTGAGGGAAAATCATCTGATGGACTTGTGGGCAAGTTTTCCCTTATATTTAAAGGGAAGGGGGAGTGTCTCAATTATATGCTTCCTACGGCAAATGCACCTTAAACATGGGCATACAAATGAGTTAAAGTAAATAGCTAGAAAAGTAATTAAAAATAAAAATAAAAAACTACTCACAAAGAAAAGTCTGGGACCAGAAGACTTTCCTGCTAAACTCTACCAAATATTTAAAGAAAACATTAGTTCTTCACAAACTCTTCCAAAAAAACAGAAGAAGAGGGAATACATCCTAACACATCCTATTTGGGCAGTTTTACCCTGATACCAAAATCAGACACTACAAATTAAGAAACTAATAGCCAGTATCACACATGAACACAGATGTAAAAAGTCTACATATTTCAGTAAATTGAGTCTAACTTCACCATTAGCATACTTCACCATTAATAAGTGGAGTTTATATCAGAAATAAAGTCAGTACAAATTCAAGCATCAATATAACTTACCAGATTAACTAAAATAGAAAAAGTATATAATATCAATAGAAAAAAAAAAGCATTTGACATCCACTCCTGATAAAAATTCTCATCAAATCAGAAACAGAAAGAAACATCCTCAATCTGATTGAAGGCATCTACAAAAACAGCATAGTGAATGGTAAAAGGCTGAATGCTTTGCCTGTGATACCAGAAAACAGACACAGACATTGGCTCTCATCACTTCTATTTAACACTCTGCTGAAGATCCTAGCCAATGCAATCAGGCAATACATTAAAAACATTTACATTGGAAAGAAAGAAGTAAATCTGTCTTTATTCACAGATGACACGATCATCTATGTAAAAAAAATCTGAAGAATCTACAAAAATGATAATAGCATAAGTGAGTTTACTAGCAAGATTATAAGATACCAGATTGATGTAGGAAAGTCAATCGTATACTTATATATATTAACAACAAACAAATTCATATTTTTAAAATTTCACTTTTCATTTACGATAGCATTTTTTAAAGAAAACCATAAGATGCTTAAGGATAAATCTGACAAAAGATGCGTAGGACCTGAACACTGAAGACTACAAAACATTCTGAGAATTAAAGAGGACATAACTGGAGAGACATGCCATTTTCCTAAGAAAACTAAATATTAAGATGTCAATTCTCCTTAAATTGGTCCACATAATTTGCAAAATCTCAATTGAAATTCCAGCAGGCATTTTTTGTAGAAATGTAGATGATCTAAAATTCATATGGAAATGCAAAGATCTTAGAATAGCCAAACAAATGTTAAAAAAGAAATGGAGAGCCATACCACTGACTGAAGCTCATGACAGTAATGAAAACAGTTTAGTGTAGCATAAAAATAAACGGATCAGTGCAAAAAAATAGCCTGGAAATAAAACCACACATATATGGAGGATTTTTAGTAAAATACAATTTAAAGGATAGTCTTTTAAATAAATGGTGCTGGAACAAAATGGGTATCTATATGCGGAAAAAAAAAAAAAAAAAAAACCTTTGATGCACAGTACAAACAATATCCAAAACTAACTCAAAATAGAGCACAGACAAATGTAAAACTTGAAACTATAACACTTTTATAAGAAACCAAAGGTAAAAGTATTTGTGTCCTTGAGTTGGCAAATACTTCTTAGATACAATTTATAAGACTGAAAATATGATCCATAAAAGAAAAAAATATCAATTGGACTTTATCAAAATTAAAAACTTTTCTTTTAGAAAGACATTGCTAAAACAATGAGCGATAAACCACAAATTGGGAAAGACATATTTGCAAATCATCTATCTACCAAAGAACTTTTATGCAGAAAACATGAAACTACAAATAGTAAACAATTCAATTTTAAAAATAGACAAAAGGTTCGATTACACATTTCACCAAAGAAGACCTATTACGGCTAACAGCTATATGAAAAGATGTTCATCATTAGTCATTAGGAAAATAGCTAAAACCACAATGAGATACTACCACATACCTATTAGAATGGCTAAAATGAAAAATACTAGCCATAGCAAGTGTTAAGGAAGATTTGGTGCCACTGAAAACTTCATACACTGGTGATGGAAATGAAAAATGGTGAAACCACTTTGGAAAAGAGTTTGGCAGCTTCTTAAAAAGTTAACCTGCACCTACTCTCTGTTCCAGACACTCAAGTTTTAAGTATTTACCCAAGAGAAATGAAAGCATGTTCATATGAAGACTTAAACATAAATGCCCACAGCAGTTTTATTTGTCATAACTAAAAGCAACCCAAGTGCTCATCAAAAGATGACTGGATAAACAAGCCATGGTTACAATGATGAAATCTAACAGCTCCCACAATAAAAATGAACTACTGATTCATGTAATAACACAAATTTCAAAATAACTACCTAGCTTGAAAGAAGCCAAAAACAAATAGAAGAGTACATATTCTGTGACTTTATTGATATAAAATTATAAAAAATGTACCATGCCTGTAATCCCAGCAATTTTAGAGACCAAGGCGGGCAGATCACGAGGTCAGTAGATCGAGACCATCCTGGCCAACAGGGTGAAATCCCGTCTCTACTAAAAATATGAAAATTAGCTGCATGTGGTGGCATGCACCTGTAATCCCAGCTACTTAGGAGGCTGAGGCAAGAGAACCATTTGAACCCAAGAGGCAGAGGTTGCAGTGAGCCGAGATTGCGCCACCGAACTCCAGTCAGGGTGACTAATCTAAACTGACAGAAAACAGATCAGGGGTTGCCTGGGTTGGAGGTAGCAAGAATCAGGAGGGAAAGAATAAGGAACACAAGGGGCCACAGGAAACCTCAAGTGTCGAAATCTGTTCACTACACATTAACTGTGGTCATGATTTCCTGGGTAGATATACATGTTAAAGTCTATCAGATTGTACATTTTAAGTGCAGTTTACATATTAATTATATTCCAATAAAGCAGTTTTTTAAAAGTCACAAGATAAAGAATCATTGTTTTGTGGTTTTGTTTGTTTTGTTTTGAGACATGGTCTTGCTCTGTCACCCAAGCTGGAGTGCAGTGGGACAAACACACTTCACTGCAACTTTGACCTTCTGAGATCAAGTAATCCTCCCACCTCAGCCTCCTGAGTTGCTAGGACCACAGGCATGCACCACCACACCCAGCTATTTTATTTTTTAAGTTTTTTTGTAGAGATGGGGTCTTCCTATGTTGTCCAGGCTGGTCTCAAAATCCTGGGCTCAAGCGATCTTCCTGCTTCAGCCTCTCAAGGTGTTGGGATTACAGGCATGAGCCACCATGACCAGCCCTCAGTGTTCTTAAGATGAGAAACTCATAGCTGCCATCTACCATGTATGTAAAAAGCCATGAACACCACAGGCCCGACAGAAATAAGCCACTAGTTAGTCAACCGTGGAGTTTCCCTACCTCAATATTTTTTTCACCAATTTTCCTTATTTTTTTTTTTATTACTATACTTTAAGTTCTGGGATATATGTGCAGAACATGCAGGATTTGTTACATAGGTATACACGTGCCATAGTGGTTTGCTGCACCCATCACCTGTTGTCTACATTAGGTATTTCTCCTAATGCTATCCCTCCCCTAGCCCCCAACCCCTTGACAGGCCCCTGTGTGTGATGTTCCCCTCCCTGTCCATGTGTTCTCATTGTTCAACCCCCACTTATGAGTGAGAACAAGCAGTGTTTGGTTTTCTGTTCCTGTGTTAGTTTGCTGAGAATGATGGTTTTCAGCTTCACCCATGTCCCTGCAAAGGACATGAACTCATCCTTTTCTTACGGCTACATAGTATTCCATGGCGTATATGTGCCACATTTTCTTTACCCAGTCTATCATTGATGGGCATTTGGGTTGGTTCCAAGTCTTCACTGTTGTGAACAGTGCCACAATAAACGTACATGTACATGTATATTTATAGTAGAATAATTTATAATCCTTTGGGTACATCCCCAGTAATGGGATTACTGGGTCAAATGGTATTTCTGATTCTAGATCCCTGAGGAATCACCACACTGTCTTCTACAATGGTTGAGCTAATTTACACTTCCACCAACAGTGTAAAAGCCTTCCTATTTCTCCACATCCTCTCCAGCATCTGTTGTTTCCTGACTTTTTAATGATCACCATTCTAACTGGTGTGAGATGGTATCTCCTTGTGGTTTTGGTTTGCATTTCTCTAATGACCAGTGATGATGAGCTTTTTTTCATGTTTCTTGGCCACATAAGTATCTTCTTTTGAGAAGTGTCTGTTCATATCCTCCGTCCACTTTTTGATGGGGTTTTTTTTCTTGTAAATTGGTTAAAGTTCCTCGTAGATTCTGGATATTAGCCCTTTGTCAGGTGGATAGACTGCAAAAATTTTCTCCCATTCAGTAGGCTGCCTAAGCTCTTTAATTAGATCCCATTTGTCAATTTTGGGTTTTGCTGCCATTGCTTTTGGTGTTTTACTTACGAAGTCTTTGCCCATGCCTATGTCCTGAATGGTATTGTCCAGGTTTTCTTTTAGGCTATTTATGGTTTCAGGTCTTACATTTAAATCTTTAATCTAGCTGGGCACGGTGGCTCAAGCCTGTAATCCCAGCACTTTGGGAGGCCGAGACGGGCGGATCATGAGGTCAGGAGATCGAGACCATCCTGGCTAAC
>NW_012117088.1:2165576-2178394 GCF_000951035.1 Colobus angolensis palliatus
GTTACTGTAGCCTTGTGGTATAGTTTGAAGTCAGGTGGCATGATGCCTCCAGCTTTGTTATTTTTGCTTAGGATTGTCTGGGCTATATGGGCTCTTTTTCGGTTCCATATGAAATTTAAAGTAGTTTTTTCTAATTCTGTGAAGAAAGTCAATGGTAGCTTGATGGGGACAGCATTTAATCTATACATTACTTTGGACAGTATGGCCATTTTGATATTGATTCTTCCTATCCATGAGCATGGAATGTTCTTCCATTTGTTTGTGTCCTCTCTGATTTCCTTGAGCAGTGGTTTGCAGTTCTCCTTGAAAAGGTCTTTCACATCTCTTGTATTTCTAGGTATTTTATTCTCTTTGTAGCAATTGTGAATGGGAGTTCACTCATGATTTGGCTATTGTTAGCGTATAGAAATACTTGCGATTATTGCACATTGATTTTGTATCCTGAGACTTTGCTAAAGTTGCTCATCAGCTTAAGATTTGGGGCTGAGATGATGGGGTTTTCTCAATATACAATCATGTCATCTGCAAACAGAGACAATTTGACTTCCTCTCTTCCTATCTGAATACAGTTTCTTTCTTTCTCTTGCCTGATTGCCCTGGCCAGAACTTCCAATACTATGTTGAATAGGAGTGGTGAGAGAGGGCATCTTGGTCTTGTGCCAGTTTTCAAAGGGAATGCTTCCAGCTTTTGCCAATTCAGTATGATATTGGCTGTGGGTTTGTCATAAATAGCTCTTATTATTTTGAGATACATTCCATCAGTACCTAATTTATTGAGAGTTTTTAGCATGAAGGGGTGATAAATTTTATCGAAGGCTTTTTCTGTATCTATTAAGGTAATTATGTGGTTTTGTCATTGGTTCTGTTTATGTGATGGATTACATTCATTGATCTGCATATGTTGAACCAGCCTTGCATCCCAGGGATGAAGCCGATTTGATCGCGGTGGATAAGCTTTTCGATGTGCTGCTGGATTCAATTTGCCAGTATTTTACTGAGGATTTTCACATCAATGTTCATCAGGTATAATGGCCTAAAAATTTCTTTTTTTTGTTGTGTCTCTGCCAGGTTTTGGTATCAGGATGATGCTGGCCTCATAAAATGAGTTAGGGAGGAGCCCCTGTCTTTCTATTGTTTGGAATAGTTTCAGAAGGAATGGTACCAGCTCCTCTTTGTACCTCTGGTAGAATTTGGCTCTGAATCCATCTGGTCCTGGGCTTTTTTTGGTGAGTAGGCTATTAATTACTGCCTCAATTTCAGAACTTGTTATTGATCTATTCAGGGACTCGACTTCTTCCTGGTTTAGTCTTGGGAGGGTGCATGTGTCCAGGAATTTATCCATTTCTTCTAGATTTTCTAGTTTACTTCCATAGAGGTATTTATAGTATTCCCTGATAGTAGTTTGTATTTCTGTGGGATCAGTGGTGATATCCCCTTTATCATTTTTTATTGTGTCTGTTTGATTCTTATCTTCTTTAATAGTCTGGCTAGTGGTCTATTTTGTTAATCTTTTCAAAAACCCAGCTCCTGGATTCATTGATTTTTTGAAGGGTTTTTCGTGTCTCTATTTCCTTCAGTTCTGTTCTAATCTTAGTTATTTCTTGTCTTCTGCTGGCTTTTGAATTTGTTTGCTCTTGCTTCTCTAGTTCTTTTAATTGTGATATTAGGGTGCTGATGTTAGATCTTTCCTGCTTTCTCTGGTGGGCATTTAGTGCTATAAATTTCCCTCTGAACACTGCTTTAGCTGTGTCCAATAGATTCTGGTACATTGTGTCTTTGTTCTCATTGGTTTAAAGAACTTATTTATTTCTGCCTTAATTTCATTGTTTACCCAGTAGTCATTCAGGAGCAGGTTGTTTAGTTTCCATGTAATTGTGTGGTTTTCAGTGAGTTTCTTAACCCTGAGTTCTAATTTGATGCACTGTGGTCTGAGAGATTGTTTGTTATGATTTCCATTCTTTTGCCTTTGCTGAATTTTACTTCCAATTATGTGGTCAATTTTAGAATGAGTGTGACATGGCACTGAAAATAAAGTATATTCTGTTGATTTGGGGTGGAAAGCTGTGTAGATATCTATTAGGCCCACTTGATCGAGAGCTAAGTTCAAGTCCTGAATATCCTTATAATTTTCTGTCTCGTTGATCTAATATTGACAGTGGGGTGTTAAAGTCTCCCACTATTATTGTGTGGAAGTCTAAGTCTCCTTGTAGGTCTCTGAGAACTTGCTTTATGAATCTGGGTGCTTCTGTATTGGGTGGATATATATTTAGGATAGTTAGTTCTTCTTGTTGCATTGATCCCTTTACCATTATGTGATGCCCTTCTTTGTCTCTTGATCTTTGTTGGTTTAAAGTCTGTTTTATCAGAGACTAGGATGTAACCCCTGCTCTTTTTTTTTGCTTTCCATTTGCTTGGTAAATATTCCTCCATCCCTTTATTTTGAGCCTATGTGTGTCTTTGCATGTAAGATGGGTCTCCTGAATACAGCACACCAATGGGTCTTGACTCTTTATCCAATTTGCCAGTCTGTGTCTTTTAATTGGGGCATTTATCCCATTTACATTTAAGGCATTGTTCTGTGTTAATTTGATCCTGTCATTATGATGCCAGCTGGTAATTTTGCCTATCAGTTGACACAGTTTCTTCATAGTGTTGATGGTCTTTACAATTTGGTATGTTTTTGCAGTGGCTGGTACTGGTTTTTCCTTTCCATATTTACTGCTTCCAAGGCCAGGTGTGGTGGCTCACACCTGTAATCCCAGCACTTTGGGAGGCCGACGCTGGTGGATCACCTGAGGTCAGGAGTTCAAGACCAGCCTGACCAACGTGGCAAAACCCCACCTCTACTAAAAATACAAAAATTACCCAGGTGTGGTAGTGGGTGCCTGTAATCCCAACTACTCAGGAGGCAAAGACAGGAGAATCACTTGAACCTGGGAAGCAGAGGCTGCAGTGAACTGAGATGGTGCCATTGCACTCCAGCCTGGGTGACAGAGAGAGACTCTGTCTCAAAAACAACAGCAGCAACAACAACAACATATTTAGCGCTTCCTTCAGGAGCTCTTGTAAGGCAGGCCTGCTGGTGACAAAATCTCTCAGCATTAGCTTGTCTGTAAAGGATTTTATTTCTCCTTCACTTTTGAAGCTTAGTTTGACTGGATATGAAATTCTGGGTTGAAAATTCTTTTCTTTAAGAATGTTGAATATTGGCCCTCACTTTTTTCTGGCTTGTAGGGTTTCTGCAGAGAGATCCGCTGCTAGTCTGACGGGCTTCCCTTTGTGGGTAACCCCTCTTCAGCTGCCCTTAACATTCTTTCCTTCATTTCCACCTTGGTGAATCTGATGATTATATGTCTTGGGGTTGCTCTTCTCGAGGAGTATCTTTGTGGTGTTCTGTGTATTTCCTACATTTGAATGTTGGCCTGTCTTGCTAGGTTGGGAAAGGTCTCCTGGATAATATCCTGAAGAGTGTTTTCCAACTTGGTTCCATTCTCCCAGTCACTTTCAGGTACACCAATCAAATGTAAGTTTGGTCTTTTCACATAGTCCCATATTTCTTGGAGGCTTTGTTAATTCCTTTTCATTCATTTTTCTCTAATATTATCTTCATGCTTTATTTCATTAAGGTGATCTTCAATCTCTGATATATTTTCTTCCGCTTGACTGAGTTGGCTACTGATACTTGTGTATGCTTCACGAAGTTCCTGTGTTGTGTTTATCAGCTGCATCAGGTCATTTATGTTCTTCCCTGAACTGGTTGTTCTAGTTAGCAATTCCTCCAACCTTTTATCAAGGTATTTAGCTTCCTTGCATTGTGTTAGGAAATGTTCCTTTAGCTCAGAGGAGTTTGTTACTACCCACCTTCTGAAGTCTATTTCTGACAATTCATCAAATTCATTCACTGTCCAGTTTTGTTCCCTTGCTGACGAGAAGTTGTGATCCTTTGGAGAAGAAGAGGTGTTCTGATTTTTGGAATTTTCAGCCCTTTTGCACTATTTATTCCTCATCTTCATGGATTTATCTATGTTTGGTCTTTGATATTGGTGACCTTTGGATGGAGTTTCTGTGCGGACGTCCTTTTTATTGATGTTGACGCCATTTCTTTCTGTTTGTTAGTTTTCCTTCTAACAGTCAGGCCCCTCTGCTACAGGTCTGCTGGGGTTTTCCTGAGGTCCACTCCAGACTCTGTATGCGTGGGTATCAACAGCAGCAGCTGCAGAACAGCAAAGACTGCTGCCTGTTCTTTCCTCTGGAAGCTTTGTTCCAGAGGGGTATCTGCCAGATGCCAAGCCAGAGCTCTCCTGTATGAGGTGTCTGTCAACTTCTGCTGGGAAAATTCATGTTTCCGTCTGAGCTTGTGCCTATTGTTTTTAAATCCCTCTCAGCTACCACCTGAAGCTGCTACCTAAAGCACTGCTCTGCCTGTTACCTCCAGTATCCTATGGGAGAACTGCTGATCTCTTCTGCTGCTAGGAAGCTTCCTCCAACCAGCTTGACCCTGGACTCCAGATACTCCCATTCACTTTTTTTTGATAGAATCCTTTTTGTGTTTGTAGGAGAACACCACAGTAAGGTGTCTTCAATTACTTAGGGTCTATGTGATACAAATATTTCCTTTGTCCACATAGCCTCACACCATATTCAAAAGCTGCTCATTTCTACAGGCACATTCAGTTTCCAAGTGACCCACTATGCCATGTTCACTTATGGAGATTTCTCTTTCATACTCCATAGTCCAATTCCTATTGTCTGGTACTATATCTCATTCCCACTCTGCATTTCATAGAAGGTAGGGATGATCATCACACTAAAAGCAGTGAATCCAGTTGAAAGTCTACCTAGGGGCAACTGGAATCCCAAATCCCCTTCCATACAGCCAGTCCTACCTACCTCCCCGCCCCCCCCCGCCCTTCATCTTAACCTGAGACCAGAGACTGCTATGTGAATAAGCTGATCCAGAGAAGCCCTGACTTCAGGCACACCAAACTTAACTGAAGGAAAAATAAGGTACCTTACTTAACCAAACATTAAATGGAAGTCCACATGCTGACTCGTTAGAATTCTGGTCCCATTTCTCTCTTTATATTCCTAGAAATGACTGCCTTGCTTACATCTCCTAGAAGTATAGAAGGTTTATGCCTAGGGAAAAGGATGAATCCAAGAGAAGACCTAGAGATACTTGAATGTGGGCTGGCTACCCATCCAATCACTAGTAAACTGCACCAAGGAGCTCTATCCATGGAGAGCTTTAGATCGGCTTCAATACCTCCTTTGGGTATGAACAGACAACCAGTGACACCAAATATGTGAAATATTCCTTTTACATGAAACATTGAGACTAAAAGTAGAGGGGGTAAAGAGAACCAAAGAGAAAAACAATGCAGGGAACAGATGAAAATTTCAAGACAGGTATAATTTATATCATCTAAGAGAAAATGCTATATTCACACACACACACACATACACACACAAGCACACACATACACATGGATATTAAAAAAAAAAACAGTTTATTCTTCCTTGGGAAATGAGACTATCATAGCAAAAACAAAAGAGTCAATAAATGAGTTTGGAATATCAAGTTGAAGAAGTCTCCTGAAAAGAAAATAAAGACAGATTAGCAATGGGATAAGACAGATAAGAAAATCAAGTGATTAAGCCAGATAGAATGACCTACATCTGTCTGTTACAAGTTCTACAAAAAAAAAAAAAGAAAGAAAGAAAAAAAAAAGAAAGAAACTGGAAAGTTATTCTGAAGAGAGAGAGAAAAAAAAAAAGCAAGGAAATATCCAGAATGGAAGTCCGGCCATGCAATTCTAGAGTGAAAGTGTGCACAAAATGTCCGGTATACCAAATAAAATAACCCATACCAAGGTACAACATGACATTTTAGAATACTAGAGATAAAGGAAGCAAAAGAAAAAGTCAAAAAGGATTAGATACCCAAACACAGTACACTCAATACCAGAACATAACAGAAGCTAGAACAAAATGGAAAAATGCCTTCAAACATGAGGGAAAGGTTAACTTAGACTTTTATAGCCAGTCCAACTATGAATCTTATGTAAGGGCAGAACAATGACATTTTCAAATATGCGGGATCTCAAAGTGTGCCTCTCATGCAGGTCTCCTTTCTCAGAAAGCTATTGAAGGCTGCGCCACCTAAAAGAATAAGTGAAATACAAAGGAAAAGGACTTAAGAAGAAGGGAATCCACATTAGCCAAGAAACGGAAAGAGTTCCCATGGCAATAGCAGTATGCATCCAGCCTAGGGGGCAAACAGTAAAAACTAGAGCAATGAGATTAAGAGTTTCAGAGGGGATAGCACTACAATATAAATTTTTTAAAAAGCAGATTTAACAAATTGCCAAATGTGTATGACCTTAATGAGGGATTTTATGGCTCCTTTAGTGTGTTTAGGGAAATAATTTCTGACACTTAATTAAAGAAAGTGAAGAGGGGAGAAGAAGGGCCATTACTAACTGTTGGAGGAACAAAGGGGTTAGAGAAAATACATGTTTAACATGCAATTAACAGGACTCAGCTAGTAAATTATAATCATAATGCAGACTTTAAATATAAAAGAAAAACCATAAAAACCATCATGAGAAGGAAAAATAATATGGATATGGTAGTCGAGGGTGAGAGGAAGAGAGCTAAGTTTTCATCTTTCATATTAAGTCCATAGATGTCTAAGATCATAAAAGTATAAAGACTGTTTAGGAAAAAGAAACCGCTAGAAGAGTATCAAGTGATGCCTATGTGAAGGACTCAGCAGGAGAAGGGAGTAGAGGACTGCTTCCTGTAATAAGCCTAACGAAAGACGTTTTGAAAACCACTTACATGTTATTTATTATATTATTTTGATAAAACTGTTGAGGTGCTATACAAATGTATGGCATTAAGACAGAAGTGATCATTTTCACTTCTGTCTTAATGCCAGTAGGCAGGATAGCTTTGAGCCTAGTGTTTCTATGACTTGGCCTAGAGCGGGATTTAAAGACAGAAAAAGTCCACAATAACCCTGAATGTTTCCAGTGAAGTATGACAATTGTCTAGAAAAAAAAAGGTCTCAGTTATTCTCAAAATATCCGGTTCTAAAGTCATCTTTTTGCAGATAATACAAAAAACTAGTTATAGAGATCATGTGGCTAAAAACTCCTTGAGTACAACACAGCTCCAAAATTAGATAGGCAAGGTTTAAAAAAAAAAAAAAATCTGTATTTCTCCTATATAGTTCTAACCTTCTAAAGAGTCATTTTAAAAATCACTTTATTCATTGTCATTATAATGCAAGTCACATTTACAATATCCTATCTTGCCATCATTAGTGCATCATACATTCTAGTGACTTATAAAGATTTTTTCAACTTCAGTAGTTTCATTAAGGGCATATTGAATTCTGGCAAGAATATCTGAAAAGTCCTGACCTAAATTTTCAGAATTCTTCAAATTATGTTTGAAACATACATTTCAAACTACTATTTGGAATGTCATTCTAATTTTCTTTCACTTTTCTTCAATTGCTTCCAAACCACACGCACCAGAAACTACTATCCTTCTCACAGAACCCCTTCTTTTCCATACACATCACATTCTACGCTGGGAGACCAAAAATAACACAAAGCCCATGATAACCCTGAATGTTTCCAATGAAGTATGACAATTGTCTGGAAAACAAAGTCTCAGTTATTCTCAACATATTTGGTTCCAAAGTCATCCTTTTGCAGATAGTACAAACAACAAATGGTACAGCCATACATATATACAAGTATATATTTTATTTATGTGTGTGTGTATGTGTATATATATACACACACATATATATATTTAGACCTGCCACTGAAAAGTAATATGTGGTAATTTTCAGACAAATAATTTTAAGAGCCTTCAATCACTGCAAGTTTTATTTTAAGGAAAGCTGAAACATCAACACTAATAAGCACAATCAACAAACCTTTAGTTCTCTCTAACAGTGTTTGAGTCACTGGCACCTGCTAGGATCATCTAGATAGCCGCTACAACACTTAGTTCCAACAGTCTCTTAAAAAGATACATGAAGTTCAAGCTTTACTTACTAAGCTGTCCTATAACAAACTTTCCCTCCACCCCCAACCCTGACTTACCCAGTTAGAGCTAAACTACTTCAGCACCTTACTTCAACATTTAAAAGTTACGTATTTCAAACACACGTCATACACTTCAGTCAATTCCATTTGCTCCTAGAAAACATTGTACATTTTCAATTAGCACTGTCAGAAAGGGAAGTACCCTCTGGTCTTTTCACTGAAAATCAATTATGCAAAAAACAGTTTAGGTGGTCTAATTTAGCTGTGCCATATGTATACTACAAGGTGTTCAACAGCTTTGATGAAAAATTGGCAATGATGTTAGCCAGCTGTCTGGGGTCTTGGTATTACATGTGGAAGATGAATATCTCATTCATTAAATTTCCCTTAATTTGTACAAGTCACCATTTTTCCTTTCATAATTAACAACTTTTCTACTGTCTTTCCCAGTTGGGAAAGTTTAAAATCCTTGCCACATCCTGTTTATATAGTCTCAATGTTCTGCTAATTGTCATTCTACTAAAATAAAGCCTTCTTACATGGCTGTATTTTATATTGGCTGGCTTATTTTCATCGTGGCATTTTCTCATATAGAACCATCTTCCTGGTTGAGGTGTGCAAGACCTAACTTCCCTTCAGAGTACTATACTATCTTCAGTGCTTTTCCACCTGCTTTCTCCATTTTGCTTTCAAACAGTAGAGAGTTTTGCTAACTTTGATCATAATGCAAAAATACATTTAATATTTCCACATCCATAAAACTGAAACACATTTAATCAAAGCAAGCATTGTATTATAAGATATGATAAACTCTGATTTTCTATTCTACTGCACTTCACTTTTTGAAAATGCTGGTCAATCCACTAAATTGACTTTATAAATTTACTAGTGAGTTACACAGCTTGCTCTGGGGGAAAAAATATGTCAATTGATGTAAACACTTCTGAATCTGGACAAATAATCTGAATTTTAGTCTGAACTCCATCAGTAACTAGGAGAGCTTACATAAGCCATTTCGCCTCAGAGCTCCTGTTCCTCAACACTGAAATAAGAGAGCTGAAACAGGTTATAGGAAGATCTAGTATGCAGTTAGCTAATGGCTCCCATTGCCACTTCAGACCACTCTAACGTACTCTGTTTGTCCTCTGGTGCTTCACAGTCTGGTGACATTGGGACAAATATGAATCTTAAAAACATTTCTTCCATAGATAGAAAAAGCATCCAATTACACTGTGTCCCATGTATGCATGGATATTTTAGTCCCTTTGAGCTTTTTATTCGCTTCTGATATTGAGACTTTTCCCTTTTCCTTTCTAGCCAATGGCCTTCCAGAGAGCTAAGGCTATCAAATTAGTAAGATAACTGAGGAATCAGTATCGCAGGATGAGAGTTTTACTATAGGGCCATAAGAGGACTTAAGAAATCAGGTTCTGGAATTGCCATCATCTTTAACTTTCTGAGACACTTAATTCCAGCAGTACTGTGCTAGGATAATCAGGTAGTATGAAGGCAACATTCAAGACTTAAAATTCAATTAAGATAAATATTCAAAGAAATAAGAATATTGCTTCATCAGAGTTTTTTGTCAAAAGGGAAAGCATAACATGCCATTGTCTTTAAAGCTTTTTTTTTTTTTTAAAGATACTCCTTATAGGTTAAATAATTATTCAGAAAAAAGATCTCAAAGACCTGGTTAATCATTAACTAATGAACTATCATAAAAAGATTGGTTCTGTTAGTCACGATTTTCCTTATACACATAACTCTTAACCCAAATTTTGTCCAAGTTGTTAATAAAAGGAAAATAATGTATTCTAAGGTTTTATTAGAAAAGATATACTTAAAGAATAGCTAAAATATTCAGTGATTAATCTACATTTGTAAACTTTCCTGAACACATGACATTTTAGCAGGAAGTACTATTCTGAATAAATAAGCAAATAAATTTTGTTTAACCCATTAGGATGAAATCATAATGAAAATGCATGAAAAACTGTAGGTGATACAGTTAACAGTAACTTGTTCCTTAATATTGTTACTCTAATAATGATGCCATTGTTACTGTGAGATGTGAAGTCACATGAACATGCAAATATCCAAGGTATGTTCAATGAAAGGCAAGCGTTAAAAAAAACTGATGTGTATATGTTTGTATATTGATTTGTGTAATTATATTTTTTATCTTGAAGGATCTACAGAGTATTAACAGGGTGAATTCTGAGTCACGGTAATAAATTGGGGACAAGAAAGAGAATTTTTGTGACCTTATACCTACGTCTATGTTTCAGTTTTTTTACAATGAACATGTAAAACTTGTAGTTTTAAATATTTTTAAAATAAGGTACTATATACCCACTCCAGTTGTTGCTGAATAAACACAGGAAATAAAAGTAAGTTGCCATCCTGCAAACATATCAGGGAATCCAAATGAACGGCACTCTATTTGTGGGACCACACGACAGGGACACTCTAGTCTACAGTGATAAAGGAACTTCAGAGTGTTTTGCAAGCATTAACAAGTGGGTTAAACTTTTAAAATTAAACCCTGTTGATATTGTCTTCATCAAAAAGATTTGCAATACAAAAAAAAAATCTTGATGCATAAAATGTACTAATAAAATAAAATTATGTAAATCAGGTAACTTTAAAATTTTTAAGTCCATCCCACTAAGATTAATGAACCCTCCTTGTTTTTCCACCTGGAATTCTAATCCCAGGCTTGTTTTCAGGAAGATTTTCTGCCATTTGTCTCTAGAAACATTTGTAAAGCATGAAGGCTTTGATTTATTCACCTGTATACTTGTTGAATGAAATAGAGCCTGCTTCAACTTTGATTTGCTTCAAACCATCTGAAGAGTTAATATACTAATACCACTAAGTAGGTGATTTCTGTTAAAGTTGGTTATTTCAATGCTATTCGGACAAAATTAAACTATAAAAAAAAAAGCCTAGGTACCAAAATACTAGCAATAGAAGGATGCTAACTACATATGACAGAAATCCATTCAAAAGAAGAAAACTTATTAATAGATTACTAATCTAATATACAAGCAATATCATAATAAATTTTAAAATGCAAATATTTTAAGCATAAAACTGATCCCATATATCTCCCCATCAAAAATACAAACAAGTTTCCTTCCAGTGTTTACATACATACCATAAGAAAAGGCTAAATAAGGACTAAATCAACCTAAAATAATTTGAAAGTGGCATAAGGGCTGAGAGTTATTAGTGAAATCTAAGGAACATCATGAGAGCATTTTCTAGTACCACATTCAGGCTGAAACTGAGATTATAATACACCCCGGGCTTTATGGAAATAAGGGTGCAGCTTTGAAAGAATGGCTTAGTGTTCCAGAGAGTGATGAGTTGTTTGTTTTTTTTACACCTTGAGCTACCTGCACAGCTGCCAAAAAGTGTTAAGGTGGATGATGAGTACACCTCTGAAAGGCTTACTATAGCTCCATATATTTTGATTCTTGAATCAAACCAATTAACTAATGCACTTTACAGTTTGAGCTCTCACATGATAGAGTGTAAGGCAAGCTTCCCAATAGGAAACCAGTAAGGATCTCCATTTCCCAATCCCTTCCATGCATTCACGCAACAGAGACACAAAGCAAGAAATGAAAACCCAGCTTGCAAAAACAGAAAGGGTCCTACATAAAAAGGACCTAAGGTAAAGAAGGACTAAAACTATTCTTCATGCCTCTGCAATGTAGAGGTGAACGCTGCTCATTGTCCTTGCAGGAACCCAAGTTCCATCTTATCTGAAACATGTCCTATATATCTGGTGACCACAGAAAATGGGAACCAACCAAAAGAAGTCAGTCTTGAAATAACTATTACCCCATGAGCAAGCAGCAAGAAAAAATACATCATAAAGGAATTGGATGCCTCCCCCTAAAGTTACCCATTCGTGGAAAGTAGACAGTGCTAACCAGATGTCAACCGAATAAATGCTGTCAGCCTCAAGTTTTCTGATAACCAAGCTAAAAAGTTTCCAAGAAATAAAAAAATAAGGCTTCTCTAATCTCACTTTTCTTCTACAGTTTAATTTTAAAACTTAAAGACAGTTCCTTGGTGCCTAGGTTAAAAAAAAAAAAAAAGTCCCTCCCACCTGTTCATTCCACTCCAAGAAAAGTCCTCTTTATTGGCACTATTTATGGGAAAGCCAGTGAGGTCACCCCATTTTAAAAAACAAGTCAGTCTCTGAAAGTAAGATTTCAATGAAAATGCAGCGCAAAAGGGCACACGACTGCAAAATTCAAACAGTAAGAACGAACCTCTCTGTAAAGAGAGATCCATCACTGCGCGGCTTCCGATGCCACCCGAGGAGGAAGAGCACGCAAATCCTGTCCATCGTTCGTTTAAAACGAAAGAACAGTAAGAGTCGCAGACAGAGGCCAACCCCTACCATCCCCCGTCATCCCTCCGAAAACACTGGGGAAAAGAGCAGCACTAAGCAAAAGGACAAGATGACATGGATTTTGCACTTAACGCTAACGAGGAGCTTGGGACCCAACAATCAGCAAACAGCAGAACCCAAGATCGGGGGCGGGAGGCGCGCGGGGGGGGGGCGGTTCATCCGCAGTCGGAGCGATTAGAAAACAGGTTTCTGCCTTCGTGAGAAGCCTCATCGTGGGAAATGTCACCGCCTGGCTCGACACCTGCTGGATCGGCCCCTCCAGAAGCGGTGAGGAGTCACGCCGGCTGCCGCAGGGGACCCCCCGTCCGTCCCCGCCC
>NW_012117088.1:2179398-2272671 GCF_000951035.1 Colobus angolensis palliatus
GGGGAAGCCCACCCAGGGGGCGGGGCCGGCAGCCCTGGTGGGGACCGGGGAGCCGCACCCACCCTTGCTACCTAATCCCAGGTGCCTGATTGGACCTGGCCTGAACTTTCCCGCCACAGGCACCTCCTGCCGCTGCCGGGACAGCGAACTGCGCGGGTCTCTGAGCCAGGTGCGGGGGCCAGGGGGTTCCCAAAAAAGCAGCTGCAGGTGCTGGCCCTCGAGGAGTGCACCTAGGGCCCGCTGGTTTGCTTCCTTCCCAGCTCTCTGTTAGGCTCCATGACAGCACTTAATAGTCACTGACTAACGAATCCTATAGAAAACTTAAAGGCTGGGCATCCTTATTCTGAAAATCGACAAGTGGATAGGGGGAACTGAAAGGCTTTGGGACGATGCCACTCATGTACTCATGGGTAATAGAGAAACAAAATGGTGGGAGACAGGAGGCCGAGAAGAAAGAGAAGAAAGCCCTCTCTCTAAGAGGTAGAGTGGCCAGCTGCTAAGGAGACAAGTGTTTACTTAAGTATTTATTCTAAAATAGTCAAATTTGAACTGTTACCACCATTGTTTGCCACAATAAAAGAAGAACTGCTTTTTTTTTTCATGTTATGTATATTCACGCATTCTCCAAACAAAAGATCTTTGAGCACCTACTCTGTGCCAGGAACCATTTTAAGAGCTCGTGATGCGGGCAGTGAGTACAATAGGCAAAAATGGTTATGGAGAGAAATATGAGTAAAATTGTTTAGTGCGCCTTCTGTTAAATAATGTATGAGTTATTAAAGTCAGTCTTGCTGGGGGGAAAGCGGAGAGCAGAAAACCTCAGATTTCTACCCAATACCCTTTAATCTCACCTGCAAACCTGCCATTTCTTACCACTTGGAAACCATGAGCAAATCTGCTTTTTTAAAAGAGGTTTTAAGCAGAAGAATTTAATCGAGTTGTGTTCAATGAATACTGACTTAGCATTTTGAGTGTTTAACACAATCAGAGGAAAACCTGAGATTATATTATGAGAAAAATCTACACCACTGGTTCTCATCCTCAGATGATATACTATCTAGTGAAAGTCCTTGCTAGGGACTTTACGTATCAATCATTGTGACAATGTACCTCATTTCTCTGGAACTGCTAATACATTGTATCTATTGGTTTTAGATATGGTTTTGTGTCTTCCTGCTCAGAAACACCTGTATCTTCTCAATTGTTAATCTACATCTCCAGCTTCTGTGTGCAGGGTGGATGTTTTGCATTTAACATGCTTGGTGAGACCTTCCCTAAATTAGATAAATGCGTGTGATGACTCCCTTAACCTTCCCGGTATTCCAGCTTGCTAGCCCACCACCTAACCACCTGTATCACCCATCACCTTTCCAAGTTTCAGTCTATCTTTACGATTTTTTTGGTTATTACCAAAACCTGGAAAAGTGGAGTTATACTACTGAAAGTCCTAAGTAAAGAATCTATTGAAGGATTTTTCCCGCATGCTCAGTGGCAGATGCGGGTAGCAGTATCCCTGCAACACAAAGAAAGGGAGACGACAGACACAATGAGAACAAAGAGCTGCTGGGTCCCACACTAGAGAAAGAAATTGGGAATAGGCACATAATAGTGAAGACAACAAGAATTAACATGTAAAGAAAAGCAGTCATTTTACTGCACAATTTATATACACTCTAAAGAAGGAGAGAAACAGACAGCCCTCTCCTCGTTCATTTACCCAATATGGTCTATATACATCCAACAAGCAGTAGTCAAGCTTTTGAACCCTGTTTTCTAAGTAATAATTATCTTAAAAATCTTTGTTCTTTAAAAAGAAAGCATGCATTGAAATTTAGACATAGAAAAGAGATGAAACATTGTTTAACAATTCTAGTCTGCATTATTCTTCTGAAAAGACAAATTTGCCCTTTTCCTACCTGTTTTAAAAGTGTGAAATTATTTATGTCCAAAGAAAATATAAATAATGTTTTTGCTTTCTCTTAATGCCCCTCTTTTTTTCCCTTTTGTGAATTGCACATGTACACACACCAGAGACACTCAAAATGCACACTGATTTCAACTTGGTGTCCCCAGGCTGCCAGTCTCTTTAACGTATAATTAAAGAGGTTGATGGTGTCAAGGTTTTAATTAAGCAGTCTTGATTTTTTTTATGCAAATTAGTAAGCTTTGTGTTTTGAAAGAGATTGCATGCTGTAGTTGCTCAATTGTAGTGTTTTCATTTTAAATAAAATATGTAGGTGATTTCAGAGGTTTACAAAGAAGATATGAGAAATGAAAGTGCATGTCTCATTTAAAAGTTTGTGCTTTAAGCATACATTTGATACACCATAAGGTAATGTGAAACATCCACATATCACACATTCAAAACTGGATAAAGATATGCACATTTCTCTCTATTAATTACACTTCAGAACTACCATCACTCTAGTGAATTTTAAGAGAGTATATGAACTTATTTTAATTTGTATTTTTCACATATGTTTCTAATAGTGTCTATGAACATTAAATAGATCGAGCAACAGAATCACAAAAGCACCATAGGTTCTTCTTGAGTATATAAAAATAATTCTGCAAGGAAACTGAGAAACAGCCTGTTATTATCCCAGTTTTACAGATGAGCTCACAAGGTTATGTTACTGTCTAAGTTCAGTCATGAAAATGATGGTTCTTAGTAGTTGCTAGTGGGCCAGAGTAAAATTTCTCCTAGAGTAAGATTCATATGTGTAAATTTTGCGATCAGTACAGCTGACATACCCTAATATGAGTACTACATTAATTCAAGTTTATAGATCCAATTACTGCAAGAAAATAAAATAACCTAATGTGTTAAACTAAGATCAAAGATCCCCAACTGTATTTTCACGTCGATTTGAACCACAGTGTTTGAGTGATTCTTATGCATCTTCATGGAGATTCCTGTTTATACATACAGAATAGACTTGAACACTGCAGGTCCCATTGCCCATGTGCAGTGCCTAGCATAGTGTCTAGCACATGGCAAAGAAATACTCAAAAAATTTTAAAGGATAAATGAATCAACGAATAAATCCCCAAGTTCTAGCTGGAATTTAGACAAACACATAATTAGCTATTTCCATAAACCTCATTTATCATAAGGTAACAACATGGGAAGACTAGAGGCTTTTGCAGATCCCATAATAATCAATTATTTTATATCTGACCCCGTTAATAGCCAGGAAAATACTTGCTGCACCTAATGTGTTATATTTTAAGGTAGGGAGATTATGGAAAGAGAAAACAGAAACACAAGAAGTCAGAATTTATTTTTTAAAAATCCCTATGTGAGTTGCTCCATTCTAACCCCACCCAACTCTACTACTCATATTCATGCCCAAACCCACATAATTATACCCTATAAAGTCACATGTGGTGGTAGTTACAATAATAATAATAGTAATAATAATCATTCTGTTGATTTGTCAAGCTATACCTGTAAGAGCTCCTTTAAATAAACACTCATTACATGTCTATTATTTTCAGATGCTAGACGAGTTTTAAGAAGTGAGTAAGAAACCAGTGTCTCCACCATCAAGAACTTATCTAGTTGAAGAAAGAAGCATATAAACAACTAACTATAACACAAAAACTAGTGTTATGTATCATAATGAAAATATAAATAAACAGCATAAGGAGTGATCAAGAAGGAGCAATTTGGCTAAAAATTTTGGGAAGGCTTCGAGTAGAAAGTAAACATTATTTCAACCAGGCACGGAGGCATGTGTCTGTAGTCCCATCTACTCAGGAGGCTGAGAAAGGAGGATTGCTAGAGCCCAGGAATTCAAGGCCAGCTTGGGGAACATAGTGATACTTTATCTCTAAAAGAAAGAGAGAGAGGAACAAAGGCAACAAGGGAGGAAGAGAGGGAAAAAAGAAAAGAAAGAAGAAGGAAGGAAGGAAGGAAGGAAGGAAGGAAGGAAGGAAGGAAGGAAGGAAGGAAGGAATCCATTATCTCATTTGGATCTCCTCATTTAAGAGAATTCATTATCTCATTTGGTTCTCCTCATCAAGCTGTTAGGTAAGGCATCAGGGCAAGTGTGAATTCATTTATCAGTACGCATGGGATGAAAACTAGGATATAGTACCCAGCTCTAATTCTTAATCAATATCCTTTCCTCTGTGGTCGATTTGTTTTGTTTTTATGAATAGCTCACATATGTACTACTGCCATTAGAAAGAAACTTTCTATAATTTATCTTAGAAGCTATCTAGTGCTTACTAAATGCCAAGAATTGCTCTAAACCCTTTACATGTATTAAGTTATTTAATGATCAAACAACTCCTTGAGATACTTATTTTATAAATGAGAAAACTGAGGCACAGAGAGGTCAATTTGCCCACAGTTACCCAGCCATAAGTGGCAGAGCCAGGTTTTGAAGCTAAGCAGTCTGATTTCAGAGTCCAAGCTCCTAAACTGTAGTATCTCTTTTTAGGTCTTAAGCAGCACCAAGCAGAGTACTCTGATCTGGTCCTTGTGGCTTTTAAATAAAAACTATTGACTAATGCAAAATCAGTCAATGGAATGCCTTGAACAAAGTCTGATTCATTAACAGGCAAATATTACTGGAACTTTAAAGGTCACCAAGCACAGATTAGAAAACAGTAAGCTTCCAAGATCAACAAAGTTCCCAGTGCTGGTACAACATTTTTGACAGTACAATGGCTATTCATTCAGTGTGCATTTCTGAGCAGATGACTAAAACAGCATAAATTATCACTGTCCTATTTTGCATTTCTAGCCATTTGGATTCTTCAAATGTCAATACCACTTTTAAGAATACGTAAAAGAAACAATGCCACGAACTATATCAAACCCAAACAGATCCAATACTGGTTTTGGAAATGTTTTGAAGTTCAAAAATTAAAAAAAAAAAAAAACCATCAGGGACTTTTATTAAAAATCTGAAACTTTTTTACCCAAAGCAAATAGACATTTTTTAACAAGATTTGCTTTTCTTAAAAATAAGTGCCCAAGATTACTTAAACTTTGAAAAATAACATCTTACATAAAAGCACCTTTATTTTTCAAAATTTAACTTTACAGAGAAGAATGAATTCGGTATAATTTGAATCTAGCTGGAAAAATATAGTAATTTATCCTACCGTCGCGTTGGCTATCTATTCTAAAGCTTTTGAAACTATTGGGATTTAGAATTATTTATTTTCTCATTTTCCTCAAATGTTTCTCTCATCATAAAAGTCAATGTGGTCGATTTTTTTTCTTTAATTGAAAATGGTTAGTTTTCTTTGATAATTTACAGAGCTTTTATAAAACTCCTCTGAAAAAAAAAATTGCCATCACATCTAAGTGTTACAAACAAAAGCTAGAAATCATTTGGAAGTCTGTGTGACATGGCAGGGCAACAAGCCCTCCTGATAGTGGATCTTTTTGTTCTCATAACAGAATCTGACACAGGTGCAAGGACATGACTCTTGGAATCTAAGTAAATTGCAATGGAAGGCAGCCCACAGAAAATAGTACACCATTCTCTTCGCCAAATCCTCACATTCTGAAAGTTATAAGTCAGTTTCAGAGAAATTGCTGCAAGTTTATTCAAAACAAACCTTCAATTAGTGCATATTCATGGTCTGTGCACATAATGAATTTTCAGAAAAGAGTAACAATGATATTATAGAGGGGTGATCTGTGTTTCAACTACAATATCTCATCCTGGATTCTTCACAGAAACAATGATTATAATCCTGTCAGAGAAGGATTGGGTCATTGTGATTACAGATATGTTTTTTTTTTTTAATCTTCAGGAATTTTTTTGTTTATTTTCAGAAAAAAAGATATGTGTCAATTGTCATAGAATACTTTATGAAAGCTGTCGTTGTCTTCAAATCAAAATGCAAAACGTTCAAAGATGAAAGGTTCTGGTAACTAAGGGATGGTCAAATTGGTAGGATAAGGGAGAATTAAGACAGAGTACCGTTTTCCAGATTTATAACCAGCTGAAAGCCTCTGTTTTCAGACTCTGGGCTTTACTTGATGGTATTTACAAGCAATTTGTATTAGTACAAGGAAACTGTGTCTGAAAGCTCTGATACTACTAGAAGACTGGAGATAGAAAAAATAACAAACAAACAAACAAAAATCAGTAAATAGTTAAATTACTAGCTTAAAAATCAATTTATACCTGCATTTTTTCTTATATCTCTCTTACCTCTGGGTCTGTTTCCTTATAAAAATTATTTTTACATGTTTGTTTGGTGATCAGGCCAACAAATGGCAGATGCCTATTGGAAGAAGAAAATCTAAACTAATTCAGTTTTTAGAAGATAGAAATCCAGAGAATTACTGTGGAAGCCTAACTTGAAAATGAGGTGGTAACATCAGTCCCTTTGATGCTGCTACACTGCACATGTGGACAGGCAGAAGGGTGATACAGACTCAGGGTTCATCTTTGCTCCTGTGCATAGGCTAAGAGAGGCTCCATCTCCATGCTTCTGACAGTGCTAAGGGAAAAAAAAGTGATCTGGCCAACTGTATTGTAGCTCATAAAGCTCCTGCCTAAAAGTGGCAAAAGTTTCCTCCACTCACATTTCATTTACCAAAACAAATGACATGGTTACAACTAACCTCAAGGGAACAGGGATATGCTATGGTACCATATGGCCAGAAGAACTGGAAATATTTTGTGTATAGCACTGCCTACTACAATAGGTCTTTTACAGAAGTATTTCTTGTTACAGAATAAACTGAAGGCTAAGATTCACCTAAAATATTTTAGATGATTCTCATAAATTTTGTACTTTTTTTATGTGGTTGTTTGGCTATGAGTTCTTTGTTATTGTGTGTTTGGCTCAGCGTAATATGTGTGTACAAATTTTAAAAATCAATCTTTTACTATTGTTTCCTAATTTAATTGCATTGTAATTAGAGATTACGGTCTGTACAAATTTGATTCCTTCCTTTGTGGCTTAGTAGATTATGAATATATGAAAATGTTCCATTTGTATTGGAGCAGCAGTATGTCTACATTCTATTTGTTGGGTGCAGGGTATCTACACACATATATAATTAATATAAATATAAATATATGTATCTAAATGTATATTTATATAGATACACAGCTTATGTATATTTGTTTGAAATCAAATTACCTACTTACCTTATTCAAATCTTCTGCAGTCCTACTCATTATCTATCAATTACTGAAAGAAAAGTATTTAAATGTGCTATTATGGTAACATATATGTGAAAATATGTATTTGTTGTTTTACATATTTTATGCGTAGATGTTCATGATTTAGATATTCTTTGAAGCATCCCAGTTGTTTTTATGTAATGTTTCTTATTCAATTACTTTTACCTTAAAATATATTCCATAATATTAATAATATATTAATTATAATAATTAATATATTATTAATATTAAAAATATTAATGTTGCTACTTCAGCTTTCAGGGAGTAATTTTAATCTTCGGATTTTTTCTAAGTTGCTTTGTGCTAGAAGTGATTTGCATAAGGTGCATATAATTGGATTTTATCATTCAATATTATGTCTCTGTTATTTATTAGGTATTTACATTTATTGTAATAATTGCTATTTCTGAACTTATTTTTATCAGAATATTTTGTTTCTCTTCACTACACTTTGTCCCCCTTTCTACCTTTCCTTGGATTTTTAAATTTATATATTTCATTTTTTCCCTCTACTCATCCAAATGCTATGAATTTTTTTTCTGTTATTTGTAGTTACCCTTCATTTTTTAAGAATCATGTTCAATAATTAAAATTTTCTAACAAATTTTCAATTTAGTTCCTTGTATGAATAGAACAGAGATTTTAGAATTCATTGGCACTTTTTTTCTGTATACTTATTATTTCCTAGATTTTTACTTTCACCTCTTTTGAGGTGAAACTCAACACACACAAATAGTTATTTTAACAGTAAGTAGTTAAATTACTAGTTTAAAAAATCAATTTATATATGCCTTTTTCTTTTATCTCTTTCTTGCTTCTGGGTGTGTTTCCGTTTCCTTATTATAAAAATTATTTTTATGTTTGTTTGTTTGTTTTTAGGAAGGGTCTGTGGGAAAATGTGTTTATTCTACCTTCATCCTTGAATGTGCTTTAGCTAGAAATGAAATTCTGGATAGATAGGTATTTCCCTAAGAATTTTAAAGACATAATTTTATTTCTTCTGGCATCTACTGGTAATAATAAGTTTAATTGTAATCTCTGTTTTCTCCCTGGTAGATTTTAACAACATCTCTGTGTTTTGCTATTTCCTCATAATGTGTCTAGCTATGCATTTACTTTTATTTATCTGGAATACATTTTTTATGTGTGTAAATTTAATGGGCATAAGTGCAGTTTTGTTACGTGTATATTTGTTCAGTGGTGATGTCACCAATAACGTACATTGTACCCATTAAGCAATTTTTAATCATCCTTCCCCCTTTTGGCCTCCTGCTCTTCTGAGTCTCTGCTTTCTATCATTCCACACTCTATGTCCATGTGTACACATTATTTAGCTCCCACTTGTTTCTGAGTTGCTTCACTTAAGATAATGGCCTCTGGTTCCATCCATGTTGCAACAGAAGATATGATTTCATTCTTTTTTATGACTAAATAGTATTTCATTGTAAATATGTATACTTTTTTTTTCAATTTTACAACTTTATTTGATGTATTTGACGATCAGCGATTAGTTCTCATCCACACTGACTGTCTGTAGATTTTTGAAAGTGGTAACAGGTACATAGGAAACCAAAGTACAGAGCTTATTTGGTGAATCTTCATCCTCATTCCGTTTTCTGGACAGCCGCACACGGATTCGGTGTGGGACATTCCTTATTCCTTTGGCCCAGACAGCTCTGTTGAGCCTGGTATCAATGCGCACATCTGGAGTTCCCATCTCCTTCATGGCAAATTTCCGAATCTCTTTGAGTGCCCGAGGGGCACGCTTCTTGAAGCCCACTCCGTGGATGCGCTTGTGAATGTTGATGGTGTATTCTCGGGTCACCACCTCGTTGATGGCAGAACGGCCCTTTTTCTTCTCGCCACCCTTCTTTGCGGGAGCCATTCTGCCCGGTCCAAGTTGGAAAGCTGTACACCACATTTTAATCCAATCATCTGTTGATGGACACTCAGGTTGATTCCGTATCTTTACTAGTGCGAATAGTACTGCAATAAACATGTGAGGGTTGGTATCTTTTTCATATAATGATTTCTTTCCTTTGGGTAGATACCTAGTAGGATTGCTGGACTGAATGGTAGTTCTATTTTTAATTCTCTGAGAAATCTCCAAAATGTTTTCTGTAGAGATTTTACTAATTTATATTTCCACCAGCTTTGTATAAGCATTTTTTTCTCTGCATCTTTGCTGATATCTTTTATTTTTGACTTTTTAGTGATAGCCATTCTGACGGATGTAAGATAGTATCTCACTGTGATTTTAATTAGCATTTCTTTGATGATTAGTTATATTAAGCATTTGTTTCATATGCTTATTCGTCATTTCTATGTCTTCTTTTGAAAAATGCCTATTCTCGTCCTCTGTCCACCTTTTAATGGGGTTATTTTTATTGTTGTTGTTGAGTTTATGGGGTTCCTTGTAAATTCTGGATAACAGTCCCCTGTTGGATACATAATTTGCAAATATTTCCTGCCATTCTACAGGTCGTCTGTTCACTTGTTGAATATTTATTCTGCTGTGCAGAAGCTTTTTAGTTTAATTAAGTCCAGTTTACCTATTTCTGTTTTAGTTACTTGTACTTCTTAGGTCTTAGTCATAAATTCTTTGCCGAGCCAATGTCCAGAAGACTCTTTCCTTGGTTTTCTTCTATTGTTTTTATAGTTTCAGGTCTCACGTTGGAACCTTTGATCCATCTTGAGTTGATTTTTGTGTGCGGTGTTAGAGGTCTAGTTTCATTCTTTTGCATATAGCAATCCAATTTTCCCAGGACTATCTATCAAAAAGGGTATCTTTTCTCAGTGTGTATTATTGTCAACTTTGTCAAAGATTAGTTGGCTCTAGATAGGTGCATTTATTTCTAGGTTCTTGATTCTGTTCCATTAATCCGTGTGTTTGTTTTTATACCCGTACCGTGCCATTTTGATTACTGTAACAATGTAGTATAATTTAAGTCAGGTATGTGATGCCTCCAGCTTTGTTCTTTTTGCTCAGGATTGCTTTGATTTTATTCAAGCTCTTTGGTTCTATATGAATGTGAGACTATCTTTTAGTAATTCTGTGAAAATTACGTTGGTATTTTAACACGATTGCATTGAATCTGTAGATTGCTCTCTGCAGTTTGGATATTTTAACAATATTAATTCTTCCAATCTATGAGCATGGGATGTTTCTCCATTTGCTTGTGTCATCCACAGTTTCTTTCATCAGTAGATTTCCTTGTAGAGATCATTTGCCTCCCTGGTTAAATATATTCCTTGTTTTTTTTTTTTTTTAATAGTTATTGAAAATGGAATTGCCCATTTGGTTTCTCAGGTTGATCATTATTAGAGTATAGAAATCCTACTTATTATTGGTGTGTAGAAATGTGTATAGGTTTTTGTACATTGACTTTTTATCCTGAAACTTTACTGAATTCACTTATCAAATCTAAGAGATTTTTAGTAAAGTCTTAAGGTTTTTTAGATATAAGATTATATCATCAGCAAAAAGAGATAATTTCACTTCTTCTTTTCTTATTTGAATGTCTTTTATTTTTTTTCTCTTGCCTGAGTGCTCTGGCTCAGACTTCTAGTACTATGTTAAATAGGAGTGGTAAAAGTGGGCATTCTTGTCTTGTTACAGTTCTTAGGGGGAATGCTTTCAACCTTTCCCTGTTAATTATGATGTTAGCTGTGGGTTTGTCATATATGGCCTTTATTATTTTGAGGAATGTTCCTTCTATGCCTAGTTTAGTCATGAAATTTGGTGTCAAAATGATACCAAATTTTATCAAATGCTTTTTCTGCATCTATTGAGGTGATCATAATGCTTTTTGTCCTTAATTCTGTTTATGAGATGAATCATATTTATTGATTTGTGTATGTTGAACCATTCTTGCATCCCTGGAATAAACCCTGCCTGACCATGGTGTATTATCTTTTGATGTGCTGTGGGACTCAATTTGCTAGTATTTTGTTGAGGATTTTTGCATCTGTTTTCATTGGAGATATTGGTCTATAGTTTTCGTTTTCTGTTGTATCCTTGCCTGGCTTTGGTGTCAGGATGATACTGGCTTCATAGAATGAGTTAGAGAAAATTCCCTTCTTATGTATTTTTTGGGGAAAATTTCAGCAGGATTGGTACCAATTCTTCTTATATGCGTAATAGAATTTGATTGTGAATCTGTCTGGTTCGGGGCTTCTTTTTTGTTGGGAGATTTTTTTTTATTACTAATTCAATCTCACTACTCATTATTGGTCTGTATAGAATTTGTATTATTTCCTGGTTCAATCTTGGGAGGTTACATGTTTCCAGGAATTTATCCATTTTCTCTAGATTTTCTGGTTTATGAGCATGTAGTTGTGCATAGTAGTCACTGATAATATTTTTTATTTCTGGGGTATTAGTTGTAACGTTTCTTTTTTCATTTCTGATTATGTTAATCTGGATCTTCTCTCTTTTTGGTTAGTCTAGCTAGTGGTATATCAATTTTGTTTATCTTTTCAAAGAACCAACTTCTGTTTTGGTTTTTTATCCTTTGTAATTTTTGTCTCAATTTCACTTAGTTCTGCTCTGTTCTTCATGATTTCTCTTCTTCTGCTAGCTTTAGGTTTGGTTTGGTGTTAGTTTTCCAGTTCCTTGAAGTTCAACATTAGGTTGTTAATTTGTAATCTTTCTATTTTTATGTAGGCATTTGACACTATAAACTTGCATCTTAGTACTGCTTTTGCTGTATCCTAGAGATATTGATATGTTGTGTGTCTCCATTTTCATTCATTTCAAAATTTATTTTTAATTTCTGTCTTAATTTCATCATTGACACAAAGTTCCTTCAGGAGTATGTTGTTTAACTTTCATGTATTCATATAGTTTCTACAGTTCCTCTTGGTATTAATTTCGAGTTTTATTCTGCTGTTGTTTGGGAAGATACTTGATATGATTTTAATTTTTTTTCAATTTATGGAGACTTTTGTGGCTTAATATATGGTCTGTCTTAACATATGGAATGTTCCATGTGCCAATGAGAAAAATGTATATTCTATACTTGTTGGGGAAAACGTTCTGTATATATCTATTAGGTCAATTTGGTCAAAAGTCTAATTTAAGTAGAGTTTTTGTTGATTTTCTGTCTCAATGATCTGTCTAGTGCTGTCAGTGAGGTAGTAAAGTCCCCCACTATTATTGTACCTTATTCTTTAGGTCTAGTAATATTTGTTTTATGAATCTGGGTGCTATGGTGTTTGAAGCATACATATTTAAGATTATTTTATTATCTTATTTAATATATCCTTCATAATTTTCTAATGACTTTCTTTTTTGTTTGTTTGCTTTTTACTGTTTTGGATTGAAAGTCTGTTTTATCTGTGTAAGTATAGTTTGTTTGTTTGTTTGTTTTTTACTGTTTTGGATTGCAAGTCTGTTTTATCTGTATAAGTATAGTTATTCCTGCTCAGTTTTGGTTTCCATATGTATTGAATGTATTTTTCCATCCCTCTACTTTCAATGTTTCTATATTTTTACCAATAAGATGAGTTTCTTGTAAGTAGTATATAGTTAGATCATGTTTTTTAAATTCATTCTGCCAATATATATCTTTTAAGTGGAGCATTTAATCCATTTGCATTCAATGTTAATATTGATAGGTGAAGTTTTATTCCTGTCATATTGTTCATTGTTATCTAGTTGTCTGGTAAATTCTATTTTTTTTCTCTCTGTTTGCTTAGTGGTTTGGTGGAGTTCTGTTATGGTGCCATTTGATTCCTCTGTCTTCCTCCTGTGCTTTGTAATTGTTGTATAAGACCTGAGAGTTTTCACTTTTGCGTATTTTTATAATGGCAAATATCACCTTTTTGTTTCAATATATTGGACTCCATTAGCATTTCTTGTAGGTCCACTCTAATGGTTATGAATTCTGTCAGTGTTCGCTTATCTGGGAATGACCTTCTTTCTCCTTCATTTGTGAAGCTTGTTTTAGCTGGATATAAAATTCGTGACTGATAGTTTTGTTTTGTTTATCTTTTTTCTTTTAGCACTTTGAAAATAGCATACGATTTTCTTCTGGTTTGGAAGGTTTCTAATGAGAAATCTGCTGTAGTTTGATGGGTTTCCTTTGTAGGTAACTAGACTAACTAGACACTTTTGCAATTTTAGAATTTTTTTCTTCACATTGACTTAGACAGTCTGATGCCTGTATGTCCCAGCAAAGTCTGTTTTGCAATGTATTTTGCTTGTGATCTTTGGGCATCCTGTACCTGAATGTTTAAATCTCATGCTAGACTAGGGAAATTTTCATCAATTGTTTCCTTAAGTAGTTTTTCTAAACTTTTTGCTTTTTTTGTAAAATCCCTCAGGAATACCAAAGAATTGTAAGTTAGTCACTTTATGTAGTCTCATACTTTTTGAAGGTTTTTAAAAAAATTCTTTGAAGTACTGTTTTATTTATTTTTCTTTGACTGGATTAATTCAAAAGACCTGTCTTCAAGTTCTGTGTCTGTTTCTTCTACCTGGTCTAGTCTATTGTCAAAGCTTTTAGAAGTATTTTGTAATTACTTCAATGAATTTTTCATTTCCAGGAGTTTTGTTTGTTTTTTAAGATATCTATCCCTTTGCTAAATTTCTTGTTCATATTTTGAATTGACTTTCTGATTTCTTTGTAATGTTTTTCAGATTTCTCTTGCATCTCACTGAACTTCTTTAAAATCACTATTTTGAATTCTTTATCTGGCATTTTTTAGGATTTCTTTTTGGTTAGGATTTATTGCTGGAGAATCACTGTGTTCTTTGGGGAATGTCATGATACCTTACTTCTTAATATGATGATTTATTTTCATCTAAACAGTTGCTTCTTATTTTTGAAATGACTTTTATTGGGGTGGGACCTTTTTTCCTTGAGGATGTGATTATGATATATGTTGAGTAGAGGAGCCATTTGGCATTGCTTCTGGGTGTATTCAATGGTGAAGATTCTGTTTTATTTCCTTGATTATAAATAGCCTTATCAGTGTGGTGGTTTATCAAATGTTGGTTGTAGTAGTGGAGTACTGGACAGGTGAGCAGCCTCACCGACTCTTGAGTAGCCAGGGTGGCATGGGCAATGGTGATAGTAGAGGTCACAAGAAGCTTATCTCCTTCTCAAGTGCTATGCATTTGTATCAGCACATGCTGTGATGGACCTTGCAGGTCAACCTCCAAGCCAGTAGGCAGTGGGTATTTGCAGGTAAGAGCAGCTGAAGTGGTAGCAATATGGTTTATGCTTGATTTTTGTTAACCAGGAGAAGTACTTGGGTGTCCCAGGCAATGGACTGGGCATGAAACACTCAGTGGTCTGGGTCCTGTGCTCAGCTGTGGTGGGGAGTTTGATGCTGGATGGAGCTGATCTTGGTAAGTCTGCACTCAGGTCCCCCAGTCATGGTTGCAAGCACTAGCCCTGCTGGGGGTATCTGGGGGCAGTCAATATGCTGCTGGAGAAATGCCTGAGTGAGGAGCAGAGCACCACTGCTGCACCAAGGTCCCAGGCACAGGAACAGAGAGTGACGCTGCCACCAAGGTCAGATGAACAGGAATGAGACAGGTCTCTCCTTCACTCTCTAGACCCAATCGGGCTCACTCATCTTTCCCTACCAATGGAGCCAGTTGGGACATTTAGTCACACGCAGTCTGCCTTCAGTCCTCAAGGCCATTCAAAAGTATAATACTCATCATCTGAGTCAAAACCATGCCTCTCAGGCAAATCTCCCTCTGCTCCGGTTCCACAGAGAGGGTGCCCAATTGCAGTGCCCATGGCTGGAGCCCACACTTCACTCATCTCTCAGTTCAGGTCATGGGGCCCCTCCTCTGCTTGAAACCTAGTACTCCAATATCCAGACTGAGACTTTTATGCCAACCGCTGCCACTGCTGCTAAATTCCAGGATCCTGCGTGGCTTGCTATGAGCTAGCATCAAGAATGGCACTGTCCTGTCAGCACCCAGGCCTGGGAAAATGGTTGGGAGGCGTCCCAGGGCCATTTCTTCTCACAGTTTTCTGGCTGCTTTCCATGTTAGACCTAGAGTTTAGGAGAGTCAAGGTCCTCTCCCATGGCCAGGGTTGTGCAGTTCTCCAGTGGAGAGATGAATCACAGAGAAACACTCACTCACCCTTTCCTGTACTGAGGATTCACTCACAGTTTTTAGCCAGACCCCACCATGCAGGCTGCTGCCCACTTTCTCTTTCCTAGCATCTGAAATTGTCTTTTGCTTTTCTGTTGAATTCCCATGTTTCTTCTTGAATGAAATTTCACAGTATGAATCTCTACACACTATTTTGCTTCTTCCAGGTGAGTGAGGCATGCTAGAAAAGCCTCTAATCTACCATCTTGGAAAAACAAAAACAAAAACAAAACTCCAGAGTGTATTTTCTGATTGCTGATGTATTTCATCTACTCTAAAAATTCTCAGTTTTTATTTCACATCTTGTTGCTTCTGCCTTTTTCTCCATTCTTTTCTGTGGCAGTGGGGAGGCAGGTGGAATTTCATGGCTGTGTCTGTGTTTATTCACTCATTCATTAATTTATATCTATCTCTATATCAATATATCTTTATATCTCTTAATTAATCTTTCAAACTTTTTTCCTCTTATTCTCTCTGCTAAAGTCTTGGTGAATTCATTGGTATCGCCACTCAATCTATTTGTATTACTTTGATAATTCCAGTTTAGAGTTTGTCCAGCCTACTAAGTTGTAAAAATTACTTTTGTATGATTTCTCCTGTTTCCTTGAATTATGCTGTCACTGTATGTATCTCTTCGTTAACTTTAAACATACATGTTCTAAAGCATTTTTAAAATGGCACTTTTATTTCTATTTTGTGTAAAATTATTGTATTTCCTAAGGTTTCATTTTACTTTCTAACTTTCTTGGTGTTAATTTTATTTGAATATTTTAGAAGGTTGCTTTTTAGATCCACCTTGACTTGGTGATATTTTTCTCTTATCTCTCTTCCTCCTCTCTGTTTACAGTTTTTGTGGTTGCCTCAGCCCAGCCCCTAGGACTCATTGTCCAAAACCAGATCTTTTTCTAATGACTCAGTGGTCTTATCCACCATGATACTGGGATAGTTTGGAGCTAGATGACATGTTGGCTAGGCTTGGTCTTGAAGGTTGAGTCTGTCCTGTTGTTTTTTCCTAGTACTCCGATTCTTACAAGCTATACCTCCGGCCAGCAACTGGCAACACCTTTTTGTTTCTGCCTGTCTTCCTGGGGTAGGAGAAAAAGAAAGGAGGGAGGAGAGAGGCTTGCCTCTCCACCCTACTTCTCCCCGGACCTGGAAACTGATATCCTTACTGCTTCTGCTGCTTCTGATACTGAGAATGGCCGTCCTGGGGCTTCAGTCCAACATTTCTCTTAAGTTCCTCATTTATAAAGCATATTATCCTTTTTAAAAATTGTATGTTATGCTTTGCTCCCATGGTTATACGTTTGGACATGGGCTCTGTGAGTGATTCAAAGTGTAAACTTTGAATGTCATTTTGACGGGAAGTCTACACTATTTTATTATCTGTTTTTAAACGAAGCTAAACATTGCCTCCTAACCCCAAGCCACAGTAGAGGTCGGACTATGTGTTTTCTTCCACTTTACAGCTTCAGTTCAACATTAGCCTCTAGTGCACACCATACACTACCTTAATCAGCATGCCTCATCCTCAAAGAATAAAAGGAAGCTACAATGGCTTTAAACTTCTCCCTCTTATACAAAAACAAAAAGATAAATTACGTAAGACATTTTTCACATAAAAGAAAGATTACATTTTTCCACAATCATTCAGGTATAGTGGTTTGATGTCCTGAATCAATTTGGAAGAATGAAGTGGGCAGAGGTTGCAGCTTGCCTCTCTGCTACTGCCTCCTAAAAGTTGTAGCCTCATGACTATTGTTTCCACATACTGGTCATCAGCTAGGAAAAGCCTATGAAAATAAAGCATTGGCTTACCCTCCTCCCCACCAAAAATCCCACTGTTTAATAGGAACTATAATGGATTTTGAAATCTAAGATAAATGATACTTTAAAAATAAACAGCTTAGAATCATACTTGTGATGTTGTTCTCCCTTTTTTGGCAAAGAATGGAATTGAGAAGATGAGGGAGGTTTACATTTGGACTTGTTTTAAATTTTAAGAAGCTGTTCTTTTAAATTTACCATCTGTTACTTCAATACTTCAAAGTGTCTATGGTAACTGTTCAGGGATACCAGACAGAACCATGGTGTAATTGGGTATGGCTTGACCCCTACTGTGCCTTTCTCATGAAGGAAGACCAACTCATTGTGAGTCTCATCACATTAAAAGAGAGTTTCCCTGCAAATATGTTAGCCTTCTGGTTACTGCACAGCAGAGATAAGAATTAGCTATAGACATTTTTGTAAGCCATTTGAATTATAAGGTGCTAATTCTGAGAAGAAAATTCTACCAACCTCTTGAGGTGAACCTCCATGCAAACTACAGTATTTCAACATTTTATGGCAGGTCTTAAATAACACCAAGTAAATACGTTTAAGTCAAACAATTAGTCTTTGATTAAGAAAGAATGATCCAGTTCACAGATTCCATTGTTTTCTTGAGATACTTTTGAGTTGGAGAAATTACCAGAAATACATTGATTTTTTTTAAGTTCAGAGGTACATGTGCAGGATGTACAGGTTTGTTGCATAGGTAAATGTGTGTCATGGGAGTTTGTTGTACAGATTATTTCATCATCAAGGTATTAGGTATCTATTAGTTATTTTTTCTGATCCCTCCTCCCACCACCTTCCTCCCACCCTCCACCCTCAAATAGACCCCAGTGTGTGTTGTTCCTCTTTATGTGTCCATGTGTTCTCATCATTTAGCTTCCACTGATAAGGGAGAACATGCTGTATTTGGTTTTCTGTTCCTGCATTAGTTTGCTAAGGTTAATGACCCATAGCTCCATTCACGTCCCTGCAAAGGACATGATCCCATTCATTTTTAGGGCTGCATAGTATTTCATAATGTATATGTACCACATTTTCTTTATCCAGTCTATCATTGATAGACATTTAGGTTGATTCTGTGTCTTTGCTACTGTGAATGGGACTGCAGTGAACATACATGTGCCTGTGTCTTTTTAAAAATTTTCAATTTTTTCCCATAGGTTGTTGGGGTACAAGTCATATTTGGTTACATGAGTAAGTTCTTCAGTGGTGATTTGTGAGATTTTGGTGCATCCAACACCTGAGCAGTATACACTGTACCCTATTTGTAGTCTTTTATTCCTCACCATGCCCCCCATCCTTCTCCAAGTCCTCAAAGTCCATTGTAGATTCTTATGCCTTTGCATTCTCCTAGCTTAGTTCCCACACATCAGTGAGAACATATGATGTTTGGTTTTCCATTCCTGAGTTACTTCACTTAGAATAATAGTCTCCAGTCTCATCCAGGTCACTGCAAATGCCATTAATTCATTTATTTTTATGGCTGAGTATATATCAGTTTCTTTATCCACTCATTGATTGATGGGCATTTGGGCTGGTTCCACGATTTTGCAATTGCGCATTGTGCTGCTATAAATTTATGTGCAAGTATCTTTTTCATATAATGACTTCCTTTCCTCTGGGTAGATATCGAGTAGTGGGATTGCGGGATCAAATGGTAGTTCTACTTTTAGTTCTTTAAAGAATCTCCGGCGGGGCACAGTGGCTCAAGCCTGTAATTCCAGCACTTTGGGAGGCCGAGACGGGCGGATCACGAGGTCAAGAGATTGAGACCATCCTGGCTAACATGATGAAACCCCGTCTCTACTAAAAAATACAAAAAAAAAATAACTAGCTGGGCGAGGTGGCGGGCCCCTGTAGTCCCAGCTACTTGGGACGGGAGGCGGAGCTTGCAGTGAGCTGAGATCCCGCCACTGCACTCCAGCCTGGGCGACAGAGCGAGACTCCATCTCAAAAAAAAAAAAAAAAAAAAGAATCTCCACACTGTTTTCTATAATGGCTGTACTAGTTCACATTCCCACCAGCAATGTAGAAGTGTTCCCTGATCACTGCATCCATGCAGACATCTACAGTTTTTTTTTTTTTTTTGTTTTGATTATGGCCATTCTTGGAGGAGTAAGATGGTATCACATTGTGGCTTTGATTTGCATGTCCCTGATCATTAGTGATGTTCAGCATTTTTTCATAAGTTTGTTGACCATTTTTATATCTTCTTTTGAGAATTGTCTATTCATGTTCTTAGTCCAGTTTTTGATGGGATTGTTTGTTTTTTTCTTACTTATTTGTTTGAGTTCACTGTAGATTTTGGATATTAGTCCTTTGTCAGCTGTACAGATTGTGAAGATTTTCTCCCACTCTGTTGGTTGTCTGTTTACTCTGTTGACTGCTCCTTTGGTCATGCAAAAGCTCTTTAGTTTAACTAGTCCCACCTATTTATCTTTTTTTAATTGCATTTTCTTTTGGGTTCTTGGTCATGAAATCCTTGACTAAGCCAATGTCTAGAAGGGTTCTTCCTATGTTATCTTCTGGAATTTTTAGTTTCAGGTTTTAGGTTTAAGTCCTTAATCCATCTTGAGTTGATTTTTGAATAAGGTGAGGATGAGGATTCAGTTTCATTCTCCTGCATGTGGTTAGCCAATTATCCCAGCAATTTGTTGAAAAGGGTGTTATTTCCCCACTTTATGTTTTTGTTTGCTTTGTCAAAGATTAGTTGGCTGTAAGTATTTGGGTTTCTTTCTGGGTTCTCTGTTCTGTTTCATTGATCTATGTGTCTATTTTTATACTAGTACCAGTAGTGTGAGGTACTGTGATGCATCCAGATTTGTTCTTTTTGCTTAATCTTGCTTTGGCTATACAGGCTCTTTTTTGGTTCCATATGAATTTTAGAATTTTTTTTTCTAATTCTGTGAAGAATAATAGTGATATTTTGATGGGGATTTTGTTGAACTTGTAGGTTGCTTTTGGAAGTATGGTTATTTTCACAGTATTGATTCTACCCATCCATGAGCATGGGATGTGTATCCATTCATTTGTGTCATCGATTATTTCTTTCAGCAGTGTTTTGTAGTTTTCTTGTGGAGGTCTTTTGCCTCCTTGGTTAGGTATATTCGTAAGTATTTTATTTATTTATTTATTTTTGCAGCTATTGTAAAAGGCGTTGAGTTCTTGATTTGATTCTCCTCTTGGCCACTCTTGGTGTATAGAAGAGCTACCAATTTGTGTACGTTAATCTTGTGTCTGGAAACTTTGCTAAATTCTTTTATCAGTTCTAGGAGCTTTCTGGAGGAGTCTTTAGGATTTTTGAGTTAAATGATCATATTGTCAGCAGTGACAGTTTGACTTTGTCTTTACTGATTTGGATGCCCTTTATTTCTTTCTCTTGTCTGATTGCTCTGGCTAGGACTTCCAGGACCATGCTGAAGAGGAGTGGTGAGGGTGGGGTTCCTTGTCTTTTTCCAGTTTTCAGAGGTAATGCTTTCAACTTTTCCCCATTCAGTATTATGTTGGCTGTGGGTTTGTCATAGATGACTTTTATTACATTGAGGTATGTCCCTCGTATGCTGATTTTGCTGAGAGTGTTAATCATAAAGGATGTTTGATTTTATTGAATGCTTTTTCCACATATATTGAGATGATCATGTAATCTTTGTTTTTAATTCTGTTTATGTGGTGTATCACATTTATTGACTTGTGTATCCTAAACCATCCCTGCATCCTTGGTTTGAAACCCACTTGATCATGGTAGATTATCTTTTTGATATGTTGTTGGATTCAGTTAACTAACATTTTTGTTAAGGATTTTAGCATATGTGTTCATCAAGGATATCGGTCTGTAGCTTTCTTTTTTGGTTATATCCTTTCCTGATTTTGGTATAAGGGTGATGCTGCCTTCATAGAATTAATAAGGGAGGGTGCCCTCTTTATCTTGTGGAATAGTGTCAAAAGGACTGGTACCAATTCTTTGAATGTCTGGTAGAATTCTGCTGTGAATCCATCTGATCCTGGACATATTTTGTTGGTAATTTTAAAATTACCATTTCAACCTTGCTGCTTGTTATTGGTCTGTTCAGGGTATCTAATTCTTCCTGATTTAAGCTTGAAGGGTTGTATTGTTCCAGGAATTTATCCATCTCTTCTAGGTTTTCTAGTTTCTGTGCATAAAGGTGTTCATAGTAGCCTTGAATGATCTTTTATATTTCAGTGGTGTCAGTTGTAATATCTCCTGTTTTGTTTCTTAATGAGGTTATTTGGATTTTCTCTCTTCTTTTCTTGGTTAATCTTGCCAGTGCTCTATCAATTTTGTTTATCTTTTCAAAGAACCAGCTTTTTGTTTCATTTTTTTGTTTGTTTCAATTTCATTTAGTTCTGCTCTGATCTTGGTTATTCACTTTCTTATGCTGAATTTGGGTTTGGTTTGTTCTTGTTTCTCTAGTTGTTTGAGGTGTGACCTTAGAATGTCAGTTTGTGCTTTTTTAGTCTTTTTGATATAGGTGTTTAGGGCTATGAACTTTCCTCTTAGCACCGCCTTTGCTGTATCCCAGAGGTTTTGATAGATTGTACCATTATCATCACTCAGCTCAAAGAATTTTTTAATTTCCATCTTGCTTTCGTTTTTGACCCAATGCTCATTCAGGAGCAAGTTATTTAATTTCCATGTATTTGCATGGTTTTGAAGGTTCCTTTTGGAGTTGATTTCCAGTTTTATTCTGCTGTGGTCTGAGAGAGTGCTTGATAAAATTTCAATTTTCTTAAATTTATTGAGGCTTGTTTTATGGCCTATCATATGGTCTATCTTAGAGAAAGTTCTGTGTGTTGTTGAATAGACTGTATATTCTGTGGTTGTTGGATGAAATGTTCTGTGTATATCTGCTAAGTCCATTTGTTCCAAGGTATAGTTTAAATCCATTGTTTCTTTATTGACTGTCTGTCTTGATGAACTGTCTAGTGCTGTGAGTGGAGTATTGAAGTACCCCACTGTTACTGTGTTGCTGTCTATCTCATTTCTTAGAGCTATTAGTAATTGTTTTATAAATTTGGAGCTCCAGTGTTAGGTGCATATATGTTTAGGATATATTTTCCTGTTGGACAAAGCCTTTTACTATTATACAATGTCCCTCTTTGTCTCTTTTAACTGCTGTTGTTTTAAAGTTTGTTTTTTCTGATATAAGAACTGATACTCCTGCTTGCTTTTGGTGTCCATTTTCATGAAATGCCTTTTTCCACCCCTTTATTTTAAGTTTATGTGAGTCCTTATGTGTTAGGTGAGTCTCCTGAAGGCAGCAGATAGTTCATTGGTGAGTTTTTATCCATTCTGCCATTCTGTATCTTTTAAGTGGAGCATTTAGGCCATTCATATTCAATGTTAGTATTGAGATGTGAGGTACCATTGCGTTCATCATGCTCTTTGCTTCCTGTGTACTTTGGTTTTTTCATTTCTGCTTTTTAACTTGTATTTGTGTTTTATAACTCTTGTGTGATTTATGCTTTAAGGAAGTTCCATTTTGATGTGTTTCCAGGATTTATTTCAAGATTTAGAGCTCCTTTTAGCAGTTCTGGTAGTAGTGGCTTAAGAGTGGCGAATTCTCTCAGCATTTGTTTGTCTGAAAAAAAAAAAAAAAAAAACTGTATCTTTCCTTCATATATGATGCTTAGTTTCTCTAGATACAAAATTCGTGGCTGATAATTGTTGTATTTGAAGAAGCTGAAGATAAGGCCTCAATCCCTTCTAGCTTGTAGGGTTTCTGCTGAGAAATCTGCTGTTGAGCTGGTAGGTTTTCCTTTATAGGTTACCTGGTGCTTTTCCCTCACATCTCTTAAGACACTTTCCTTCTTCTTAACTTTAGATAAGCCGATGATAATGTGCCTAGACCATGATCTTTTTGTGATGAATTTCCCAGATGTTCTTTGTACTTCTTGTATTTGGATGTCTAGGTCTCTAGCAAGGCCAGGAAATTTTTCCTCAGTTATTCCTTCAAATATGTTTTCCAAGCTTTTAGGATTCTCTTCTTCCTCGGGAACACCGATTATTCTTAAGTTTGGTCGCTTAACATAATTCCAGACTTCTTGTAGGCTTTGTTCATATTTTCTTTTTCTTTTTCCTTTGTCTTTGTTGGATTGGGTTAATTTGAAGACCTTATCTTCGAGCTCTGAATTCTCTTCTACTTGTTCAATTCTGTTGCTGAGATGTTCCAGCGCATTTCACTTTTCTGTAAGTGCATCCAATGTTTCCTGAGGTTGTGATTGTTTTTTCTTTATGCTATCTTATTTCCTTGAATATTTCTCTCTTCAGTTCTTGCATAATTTCTTTTTCATTTCCTTGAATTAGGCTTCACCTTTCTTTGGTGCCTCCCTGATTAGCTTAATTACTAACCTTCTGAGTTCTTTTTCAGGTGAATCAGGGATTTCTTCTTGGTTTGGATCCATTGCTGGTGAGCTTGTGCGATTTTTTGGGGAGTGTTAAAGAGCCTTGTTTTGTCGTATGACCAGAGCTGGTTTTCTGGTTCCTTCTCACTTGGGTAGGCTCTGTCAGAGGGGAAGCCTAGGGCTGAAGGCTGTTTCTCAGATTCTTTTGTCCTACAGGGTGTTCCCTTGATGTAGTACTCTCCCCCTTTTCCTGTGGATGTGGCTTCCTGTGAGCCAAGCTGCAGTGATTCTTGTCTCTCTTCCGGGTCTAGCCATCCAGCAAGTCTGCCTGGCTCTGAGCTGCTACTCGGGATTGTCTGCACAGAATCCTGGGATGTGAACTGTCTATGGTTCTCTCAGCCATGGATACCAACACCTGTTCTGGTGGAGATGGTGGGGGTGAAATGGACTCTCTGAGGGTTCTTAGCTTTGGAGGTTTAATGTTCTATTTTTGTGCTGGTTGGTCTCTTGTGGGGAGGTGGCACTTTTCAGAGAACATCAGCTGTGACAGTATGGAGAGGAGCCGGCCATGGGTGGGGTCCCAGAACTCTCAAGATTATATGTCCTTTGTCTTCAGCAATCAGGGTGGATAGAGCAGGACCATCAGGAGGGGGTAGAGCTAGGCAAGTCTGATCTCAGACTTTCCTTGGGTGGGTCTTGCTGTGGCTACAACAATCTCCCAGGGCCTTTCCCACTGCTTCCCCTACCCCTGCATTTCACTGGGCCCTCTAAATTGACTCAGCTCCAGGTGAGGTCAAAAGCTTCTCCTGCAAACTAGACCATCAGTTTCCCTAGTTGGGGATGTGTGTTTGGAGCAGAGGATTTCTCTTTCCCACTTCCACAGTTTGGGCACTCACAGTATTTGAGGTGTCTCCTGGGTCCTGCAGGAGCAATCTGCTTCCTTCAGAGTGTCTGTGGATCTTCTCGGGGTTCCTGGTTTGTTCTTGCAGTCATTCTGGAGCTAAAATTAACAATGCGAGCCTTCACACCCTGCTCTGTCCATCTGAGTCGAAGCTGCAGTCTAGTACTGCTTCCCATCCGCCATGATGCCCTACTGAATTTTTGCATGTGTCTTTATAATAGAGCAATTTCTATTTTGGAGGATATATACCCAGTAATAGGATTGCTGAGTAGAGTGGTATTTGTGTCTTTAGGTCTTCGAGAAATCAGCACATTGTCTTCCACAACTGTTGAACTAATTTACCCTCCCACCAACAGTATATAAGAATTCCTTTTTCGCCACAACCTTACCAGTATCTGTTATTTTTTTGTCTTTTTAAGAATAGGTATTCCAACTGGTATGAATGGTATCTCATTTTGGTTTTGACTTGTACAGAAATATATTGGTGATAGTGGGGATGGTGTGGTTACTTTGATGTGCTGATGTGTGCACTGTGGAATAAAGCAAATGAGCATTATGTTTGTGTCATTGACAACTGGTATTAATAGCATGGAAAAAAACAGATATCCACTAAGATCAATGAGTTTGACCTTAGAGTCCTGAAATAAATTGAATTGGAATATCAGTGCAAGGTCATTTATCTTTTTTAAGAAAAAAAATATTTTTAGTATTATCCACTGAAATGGCCTAGAGATATTAATAACCAAATAACAGTGAGCAACCCTGGTGGTTAGATTGTGGTCCTTTAACTATTATTCCACTAAAAGAACAGTGTTCTTGAAAAAAGTAAAAGGCACTTGTTAGAGATCTAAGGTAGAAAATTTACCAGATGAGCCTGAAAATTACTATCAAAAACTAGTAGAATTATGTCAAAAGGACAGAGGAGCCAGCTTAAATAAGTTCCCAACTGTCCAGGGATGGGACCATTTCGATATCAGTAAGAACAGTAACTGTCATGGATGGAAACACACAAAATATATTTAAGTCCGTGGTTTAAAATGATACTTAAATACATAAATCACCTTTGGAGAATAGTAAAGCTTTGACTTATGATTTTGAAAACTGATGAAGGATAAAGCTCTTATTCTACCTTTTCTATAAAAATTTAAGATAACCTAATTATTTTGAAAGAAAGTATCTTTTCATAGATGTATTTTGGCTAATAAATGAAAAGGGAAAAATAAAATGAAAACAGCATATTTAGCAATATCTAATGAATTGTTAATCTCACAAAATGATGGTAGATATTATGCACCCCTAATGAAAGCACCCAATATCGCTGATTAAGTGGTCTTCACACACACACCGCCACCACCAACACAAAACCTGAATTTGATCACATCTCAAGACATGGAAATACAGGGGCTGAGAAACATGTGTAAAACAAAACAAAAAATACAATCAGCAAAAACTCTGTAAGACGAGTGACCCAACTTCATTCTGCTCCTCCTGCTTCTCTTCGTCCTTCTCCTCCTCCTCCACTCATCCTCTTTCTTCTGCAGCAACAACAACAAAATTGCAAGAGGAAAAAAAATAGACAGAGGAGGAACCTATATACTAAAAGAGATGACATATCAGCAATGTGCAGTGATTGAATCATAATTCAAATAAGCTTAAATAAGGAGAAAACATTTGTAGCATAAATGAATTGTGAAATGTGAGCACTATCTGGATGTTTGAGGAGATTAAGGAAATATGGCTAACTTAAGAGATATATTGGTGATATTTGTGCCCTAACTGCCATTGCATCAGTCTCCCAAGATTGCAGTTAAGTGGCAGTAGGGTAGGGATGGGAGAGTGGAGGCTGATGGAGGTGAGAAATGAACATTTGTTGTTTTCTTTAGCCAGAGAATAAATTATAAAGTGCATGTCAAATTTGGTTTTAATTCACTTGAAGCATCTATATGAACAGCTTAACAAATGAATTGGTGGCATAAAGACCATTGAATAAGTTTCTTTCTATCTTTTTTCTCTACTAAACAAAGTACATTAAAAGTTCATAGTGGCCAGGCATGGTGGCCCATACCTGTAATCCTGTAATTCCGGCACTTTGGGAGGCTGAGGCAGGCAGATTGCTTGAGCTCAGGAATCCAAAATCAGCCTGATCAACATGGAGAAAACCCCATTTCTTTAAACAAACAAACAAACAAAATACAAAAATTAACTAAGCATGATGGTTCACACCTGTAGTCCCAGCTACTTGGGGGATGAGGTGGGAGGATCCCTTGATTCCTGGAGGTCAGGACTGCAGTGAGCTGAGATCAAGCTACTGCACTCCAGCCTGGGTGACAGAATGAGACCCTGTCTTAAAAAAAGAGAAAAGTTTATAATGAATTCAAGCATTCCACATATATTAGAATTGACAGAAGTCTCAATATCTTATGAAAAAGATATATATCTGTGTGTGTATATATATATGTATTTCCATATGCCTCCATTTTAGAATTTTATGTTTGTTGAAATTTAGTAGAACCTTTAGATTTTTCCCTTTTTTCACCTACATTTACCATCCAGTATTGAAGAAAACTATGAGAATAAAAAAAAAAAAACAAAAACAAAGAAAAAAAGAATCTTTGAGGCTAAATATTTTGATCTTTATATATTTTCATTTTTCTTCCTGTGTGGTATACATTTCCTTTACCATATTAAAATATCATGGAATTAGGCACTTCATCGGTACATTCCTCTAGCATTTCTTGAACAATTCTGCCTTCACTTAATGATTGTCAAAAATTTTCTCAGGTTGTAACATCTCTAGAAAGGTGTGGTATTAGAACCAGAAACACAGGTATGTAAAGTGCCTAGAACACAGTTGGTGCCCAGTGAGTAGAATTACAACGATGTCAAAACATTAATATGGGCGTACCTTTGATTTTCCCCCTTTTCCTACCCATCAAAGAAAGTCTGCATTGACAAGCCCAATTTCCCACCTCCTCTCACCTCTTAAAGGATAAATATAATTTTGTGCTAAATTTAAACCTAAGCCAATCTACTAAATCATGTGAAGAGAAAGAGAAGAGAAGGCCAGGGGCCTGTTGGGGTAGGGTGTTGGAGTTGAAGTGAAGAGGAGTAGAAAAGGAAAGGAGATTTTAATAAGAGCGGATGTCGAGTATGTATTTGAATCCCCTTGACTGTCCTTTGAGAGGCATCTTATAAAAGATGGAATTCTTTTTAAGTATGTTTCAGGAGTCAAACTACCCTTCTTGATTGTAGCAGTGTTATGGGACTGAACCCTGAGAATGTCTGGATTTACAAGGCTTACATTATTGACATGAAAGTTGTATAGAAAAATATTAACATTGCTCAAACAGAGGTTTGGCCTTGCCCTAGACTCCTGGGAGATAACTTCTAAGGCCTTGGAATGTTCTACTTGCTAAGTGTGAGTTTGTTTACCTGGGGGCTTTGGACCATGGCAGATATTTTATGCTAACAATGTGATTTATGTTGGGGCCTTTGGATCATACAGTATCAGTACCTCTGGAGAGGCTGGAGACGAAGGTCAGCCATACAAGTGTTCAACCATGTCTACAAGACAAAATTCTGGTAAAAACTCTGCTCACCAAGATTTGGATGAGCTTCCCTGGTTGCCCCTATGCAGTACATATTGTCACACATCATTACTGGGAGAAATAGAACCTGTCCACACAACCCCACTGAAGAGAACAACTGAAGCTCAACACTTAATGTCTCCTGAACACTGCCCTGTGCTCCTCTTCCCTTGGCTTATGTTAATCTGTATCCTTTGCCTGTAATAAACTGTGAATATAACAGCTTTTCTGAGTTTTCTTGGGGGACCTCCCAAACTGATAGTTGTGTCAGAACTGAAGGTGGTCTTAGAGACCCTGGAACTCAGAAGTTGATGTCAGAAATGAGGGTGGTCTTGGGGACCCAAAAACTTTGCAGAAGTGCATTGAGAATTTATTTCTACACACAAATGTAAAATAAAAGTATTTATGAAAAAGCTTAAAAGTGAAAAGAGGAACCACATTCAGAGGAGAACAAGTCTAGAATTGTAGACCAACAAGCTGTACTTCCAGAGAAAATGTTAGAATACATAGTCAAAATAGCAAAATATGGAAAATGATATAATTTCTAAAGAAGTAAATGATGATTTAATGTATTCTTTACAGTAGTGATAAATATAGTAAATTAAAATATTTATAGAATGGGTATAATGCATATTTACTTTAGTAAAATTTTTATTTAGTCCCAGGGTTTGATGTTTTAAAGCATCTCATGTTAAACAGCCTCCAAGAGGACTACAAATTTAACTAATTCAATAGTGACACATGCAGAGTACAAGAAGTAACTCACGAAAGAAGAAATCTATACAAATGCATGCTAGGACAGAACTTACTTTGCAAATGTATGGCATAAAATCCATCCAGACAAATAAAAACCACAAGTTAAGTAGGAGTTAGCAGCGTGTCACTGTAATTCTAAAAGTTAATAAAATACTGCATTATCCAAATAAGAGAATGGCATAAAGGCTAAGTCTGTCACTGTATTCTATTCTAGTGGGATAATTTTTAGATTATCATATTCATTTTAAAACCCCATATATAGTGAAAGAAATTTCAACATGCTGGGTTCCAATCTTAGCTTTGCCACTAACAAACTGGCTATCTCATGGAAGGTATCAGACTTTGGCCTTGCCCTAGAGCCCTGGGAGATAACTTCTACGTCCTTGGAATGTCCTGTCTGCTAAATGTGGCTGTTTACCTGGGAGAGTCAGGTCCCCAACTCTCTTCATCTCCAGATCCTGTAAATTGAGGACATCAGGCCAGAATCATACTAAAATCACCACACAGATCTTAAATCCTTTGTTCAACAGGAAAAGACATTATTAAAAATCGTTGGGAGGATTGAATCACAGTATCTTTGTATGCAAAGAGATGTTTCACAGGAGGCTGTGGGCTACCACCTGCTGATGAGCTATCACAGGGGCCAGGTCAGAGGCCCTGGCTCACAGGAATCTATAGCTGAGACTATTACCAGCTCCCATAGTCTTTCTTTAGTTGTAAGACCCTCATTTTACTAGGCATGTAGCTAGAAGCTACATTTCACAACCTCCCTTGGAGTTAGGTGTGAAATGGGATGTAAGTGGCCAATTGGATATGAGTGAAAGGAATAGGGCTGCTTCCTCATCACATCCATTATTTTTCTCTTCTTATTGGGGCAATAACAGAGCTGGTGAGCCGGGGTTATTTTGTTTTGTTTTGTTTTGTTTCCTTTTTTGAGACAGGATCTCACTCTGTCGCCCAGGCTGTAGTGCAGTGGTGTGATCTTGTCTCACTGCAACCTCTGACTCTTGAGTTCAAGTGATCCTCCCACCTCAGCCTGCCAAGTAGCCGGGACTACAGGCATGCACCACCACGCCCTGCTAATTTTTGTATTTTTTGTAGAGATGAGGTTTCGCTATGTTGTACAGGCTGGTCTTCAACTCCTGTCCTCAAACAGTCTGCCCACCTTAGCCTCCCAAAGTGCTCGGATTAGGCGTGAGCCACCACACTAGGCCTTCAGCTTTGATCATGAGATACTAGCGGACGGCAGTGTAACATGTGCTTGGGACACTTTCCTGGGCAGAGCCTACTTTTGTTTTCAAGTGAGAAATATGTATTTTTTAAAAAATTCTATCTTGTTTGAGCCACTGTATTTTAGAGGTTTTTGCTACATCACTTAGCTCTGCCCTAATTTATATATAGATTGCTACTAGGAATCAGGTGCTATCAAACAGGAGCATAAAACACATGCTATTAGTTAATTGTCTTTGTAATAGGAATGAAGAAATAAATGTTGAAAACTAAAAGTTTACTGACTCTTGTTATGCTATGGCAAAATATTTGGCAAAGTTCTCACTTGCCTTAGCTACCTACGAAGCCCATGCTAGAAAAAGAGAATGGGAAAACCTAGAATATTTGTATATTTTAGCTGTTTCTTACTGAATGGTATGGATCAAATGTTTGTATCCTTCCAAAGTTCATATGTTGAAAACCTATTATCCAGTGTGATGGTATTTGGAGGTGGGGCGTTTGGGAGGTAATTAGATCATGAAGGTGGGACCCTCATGAATGAGATGGTGCCCTCATAAAAGAGGCTGCAGAGAGCTTCTTTGTTTTTCTATCATTTGAAGGCACAGCAAGAAGTTTCCATCCTTGAACCAGAAAGTAGGACCGCAGCAGAAATCAAATCTGCCGGCACCTTGATCTTAGACTTTGCAGTTTTCAAAACTGTGAGAAATAATGCTTTGCTGTTGATAAGCTACCCAGTTTATTGTATTTTGCTATCACAGCTCAAATGGACAAAGACGCTGCATTTACCATGAGAGAGATGAAGTAAAGCAGAATTTAGTTAGTTCGCAAGCACAGATGCCTACATGCTGCAGTTCAGTCCTGTCTGAGACCTGTAATCAAAATTGACATTTACAGAGCATTTCATTCAAATGTTATAGAATGCACATTCTTTTCATCAGCACATGGAACATTCTTCAGAATAGATGATATCTATATCTAAAACCATATTATTTCAATAGGTTCTGAAAAGTATTCCATAAAATTCAACATCCCATTATGATCAAAATCCTAAAAAACTGGTTATAGAAGGGAAGATATCTCAAGATATCTCTCGTCAGCCCACAGCTAACATTATCCTGAATGGGAAAAAAGTTAAAAGCCTTTTCTCTAAGATCTAGAACAAGAAAAAGATACCTACTTTTACTACTTTTATTCAGGAGAAGTCCTGGACAGAGCAATCAGGCAAAAAAAAAAAAAAAAAAAAAAATTAGCCTTGTTCACAGATTACAAGATCTTATATTTTAAAAATCCTAATGACTTAACCAGAAACTGGGTAGAACTGATAAATGAATTCAGTAAAATTGCAGGATGCAAAATCAACATACAAAAAACCAGTGACATTTATATACAGCAACAGCAAACAATATGAAAAAGAAATCAAGAAAATAGTTCCAATTACAGTAATGACAAAGAATGTAAAATACCTAGGAATTAACCAAAGCAGTGAAAGAGCTCTACAAGGAAAACTATAAAACATTGGTAAAAGAAATTGAAGAGGACACAAAATTTGGAAAGCTATTCCATGATCAAGGATTAGAAGAACTAATACTGCTAAATTTGTATGTCAATACTACTCAAAGCAGTCTACAGATTCAATGCAATCCCTATCAAAATACCAAGGCCATTATTCACAGAAATAGAGAAAACAATCCTAAAATGTATATGGAACCACAAAAGACCCCAACTAACCCAGGAATAGCCGAAGCAATCCTGAGCAAAAGGAACAAAGCTGTAGGCATCACACTTCCTGACTTCAAAATACATTACAAAGCTATAATAACCAAATCAACTGGCATATAAACAGGCATATAGACCAATGGGACAGAATACAGAACCCAGCTATAAATCCACACATTTACAGCTAATTCATTTTCAACAAAGGCACCAAGAACAATGGGAAAGAACAGTCTTTTCAGTAAATGGTGGTGGGAAAACTGAATATCCATATGAGGAAGAATGAAAGTAGACACCTATCTCTCACCATATACAAAATCGAATCAAAATAGATTAAAGACTTAAATCTAACACATGAAATTATGAGATCACAAGAAGAAAACATTGGGGAGATTCTCTGTAACATCGGTTGGGGCAAACATTTTTTGTGTAAGACCTCAAAAGCACAGGTGACATAAGCATAGTTAGATAAACAGGAGTAAACCAAGCTAAAAAGCTTCTGCACAGCAAAGGAAAGAGAACAAAGTGAAGAGACAACCCACAGAATGGGAGAAAGTATTTGCAAACTATCCAGCTGACAAGAGATTAATAACTAGACTATACAAGGAGCTCAAACAACTTAACAGGAAAAAAACTAATAATCTGACTTAAAAATGGACTAAAGATCTGACAAATTTTCAAAAAAGGACATACCAATGGTCAATAGGTATATGAAAAAATGTACAACATCACTCATCTTCAGAGAAATGCAAATTAAAACCACAATGTGATATCATCTCACCCCAGTTAAAGTGGCTTTTATAAAAAAAGACAGGGACCAATTGATTCTGCTGAGGATGTGGAGAAAGGGGAACCCTCTTACATTGTTGATGGGAATGTAAATTAGGACAGCCACTCTAGAAAACAGTATGAGGTTCCTTAAAAATTTAAAAATAGAACTACTATATAATTCAGCAATTCTACTACTGGGTAGATAGCCAAAAGAAAGGAAATCAATACATTGAAGAGATATCTGCACTACCATATTTACTGCAGCACTATTCAAAATAGCCAAAATACAGAATCAGCCTAAAAGCCTATCAATGAATGAATGGATAATGAAAATTATATATATATATATATACATAAAATATTATTCAGATATAAAAAAGAATCAGATCTTGTCACTTGCAACAACATGAATAGACCTGGAGGTCATTATATTAAGTGAAATAAGCCAAGTGTGGAAAGACAAATATCACATACTCTTACTCATAAGTGGGAGCTTAAAAAGTCGTTCTCATGAAGATAGATAGTATATTGGTGGTTACCAGAGGCCAGGAAAGGGTGGGCAGAAGGGCAGGATGAAGAGAGGTTGTTTAATAGGTACAAATATACAGTTAGATAGAAGAAATAAGACCTGGTGTTCAATAGATCAGTAGGGTGACTATAATTAACAATAATAGGTCTTTGTACATTTCAAAAAGCTAGAAGAGAATAATCCAAATATTCCTCACATACACAAAAGATAAATATTTATGATCAATACCCCAATTACCCTAATTTGATCTTTATAGGTTATATGAATGTATTAAATTATCACATGTAGCCTGAAAACGTGTATCTATTATCTATCAGAGATAGATAGATAGATAGATAGATAGATAGATAGATAGATAGATAGATATAGATATAGATATAGATAGACTGGGAGTCCAGTGATTGAGGATTTAACCAAGCTAGATTATATGGTTTTGATCTGTGCCCCTACCAAATCTCATGTTGAAATGTAATTCCCAGTGTTGGAGGTAGGGCCTGGTGGGAGGTGATTGGATCATGGGGGCAGTTTCTCATGAATGATTTAGCACCATCCCCCTTGGTGTTGTCTTCAAGATAGTGAGTTCTCATGAGATCTGGTTGTTTAAAAGTGTGTAGTACCTCCCCACTTTCTCTTTCTTGCTCCTGCTCCCACCATCCCACCATGTGAGCTGCCTCACTCCCTACTTACCTTCCTCCGTAATTGTAAGTTTCCTGAGGCCTTCCCAGAAGCTGAGCAGATGTAAGCACTATGCTTCCTGAACAGCCTATGGAACTGTGAGACAAACCTCTGTTCTTTATAAATTACCCAGTCTCAGGTATTTCTTTATGCCAGTGCAAGAATGGATTAATACACTAGGAAATCCTACTGCAGCTTTATGACAAACAGCAAGAGATATCACTGTTTCTCAGAAACTCTTGCAGGGACTTCCACTTAGTGCTTTTCCTCAAACAGTGGGAATCAACTCACCTGCAAAGATCATTCAATTGAGGGAGAGAGGGATGAGCCAAGCATGGAAGCCAGTAAATAAAAGAGAAAAGTCTGCACATGGAACAACTATGACCACCTAAGGCCTTTGCTAAGGTTGCCTTCATATGGAACTGACTAGAAGAAACAGACTGGAAGTCTATTGCATTTTTGAGCAGATTGTACTGCTTAAAAATAAAACATAAACCAGACTTACAGAAGCTATGATAGTTTGCCATTCCCTCCTCTCACCCTGAAGTAACCTTTCTGTCCCCAAACCCACACCTGTAGAAAGCAGGCCATAAAAGCCGTGCAGCCACAAGGAGGCCAAACTCTCCAACGTCCACCTCAGGTGTGACCACGGAGGCAAGTGGACAAGGGAGTTCCTACCAGAGAGCAGAACCAGGTCAAACCCAGGAACTTAATACCAGAGGAAACTTTTCATAATTACTGGCTGGCAAAATTGTTAGCTAACACAGACCACAGACTGCTAATCTCCATCCTTCCCTTTTCTGAATGAGAGTTCTCATTGTGATTATCTTGTTCCTACCCCACAGTGATGTATTGGACGCCCGGGAGGACAGATAACTCACATTTCAGTCTATAGGTCTCTGGACTGGAAGAAGTCATATCAGCACCTAACAGAGGGCACTAGGGGTCAACCAGAATCCCTAGCCTCTTAGCTGGATGGGTAATTGAATGGGTTTTAGAGATGTCCTCCTTGAGGAGTGTTCTGTGTGTAGGAAGAAAGGTGGACTTGGGTACTTGAACAAGCAACTCTAGAAACAGTTTTTTTTTTAATAGATGCTGCTCTTTATTTCCAATATTCATTCCGCTTTCTTCCTTTAGTAATAGAAACTCCTTCAATGTAATGAAAACTCACAGCTAGAGACTACATTTCATTCTCTTGTGCAACTACACCTAGTCAAGTGTCCCAAGGTGTGTCAAATGAGATGTGAGTGGAAGTCATGTGCAACTTTTGTGTCACATCCTTAAAAAGGAAGATGGCTGCTTTCCACTCCCCCTTGCCTGAATGCTGGAAAGGAGAAGCAAAGCTGGAGAGCCTGCTTTGACCTGGTATTGAAAGCAGCTTGCGAGGGGATGGTGGAGCAAGACAGAAGGAACCGGCAGCATCCCTGGATGACCTAGAAACAGAGCTGCTTGCCTTCCCTGGACCACAGCCTAATTCTGGACTGTAATGTGGGGAGAAAAATAAATTTCTATGTGTTTGGGGCCACGGTCTTTCTGAATCTCATTGTTATAGAAGCTTAGCCTGTACTCTAATACAACAGCTAACATTTGACAATGTTTACATGCCTAGCAATAGTGAAATGGCATAGAGGTTTTCGTAGTAATTTTTCAATTTGATTTATTTTAAAAACTGTATTTTATAGTAGTTGTTGACATACAAAAAAAATTGTGAAGATAGTATAGAGGTTCTGTACCCTACACTCAGGTTCCCGTATTATTAACATTCGACATTAGTATTGTACATCTGTCATAATTAATAAACCCATTATAAACTCAAATCTATATTTTATTCAGATTTGTTTAGTTTTTACCTGATGTCTTTTTTTTTTCCATTCCAGGATCCCATCCAGGATACCATATTACATTTAGTTGTCGTATCTCCTTAGCGTCTTCTTGGTTGTGACGGCTTCTCAGACTTTCTTGTTTTTGATAACCTTAATAATTTTGAGGAGTATTGGGCCCTCAGTTAACATATTTCTGATGTTTATCTCATGATTTGACTAGAGTTATGGGTTTCAAGGATATTCATCTCATAGTTAGACTGGAGTTATGCATTTCAAGGAAAAAGACTGCAGAGGTATAGGGCCACTTTTATCACATCATATTGAGGGTATGTACCAGTGACACAATTTATTACTGTTGATGTTAATCTTGATCACTTGGCTGAGGAAGTGTTTGTCAGGTTTCTCCACCATAAAGTTGCTCATTTCACCCCTCTTTCCATACTGTGCTCTTTGGAAGGAAGTCACTATGCATAGCTGATACTTCAGGAGTGGAAAGTTATGTTCCATCTCCTTAAGAATGGAATAGCTAGGGGGTAAATTACTTGGAATTCTTCACATGGGAGATTTCTGTCTTCTCCTCCATTTATTTATTTGTTCCATTATTTACTTACACCATCACAGCCTCATGGGTATTTATTTTACACTTTGGATTATAATTCAATACTACATAATTTATTTTGTTGCTCAAATTTTTCCCAAGTTTGGCCATTGTGAGCGCTTTCAGTTGACTTCTCTATGTCCCTTTAACATATTCACATCATTTTGTGTGTGCATGTGTGTGTTTGAGCACTTCTTTATTTTCTGGCACTATACGATGCTCCAGGTTTATCTTATGTACATCCTGCTGTAGTCCAAGAACCAGTCATATCGCCAAAGAGTGCTGGTTCCTTCTATGGGAGATAGTATGAGAAATCAAGACCTGAATGCAAGATATGCTCACTGCTACTGGAGTCTCATAGTTTCTAGGCATTCTCATCTGAGAGAGCAAGAAAATATGTATATGTATGGTAACTGATGTAGATATTTATATACACATACCTACAAATGTTTCTATATATAACCATCTGCATCTGTATTAAACTATCACGAGTTCATACTGATAATTCCAACTCTTTTTCATTGCCACATGAATCATTCTAGCCAGCCTCCTTTGCTTGCTTATCTGTAACCATTAATTGCAACAGTGAAAAGCCTGGCTCCCACAATCCGCTGTCCATTTACTTAATTGTTCAATTCCAGGATACATGTACAGTGGTTTCAGAGTTGTTAACCCTTCTGCCCATGGGAAAGCGCTTTATCAACTAGAGTACAATGTCTGTATACAGTTGCTTTTGCATTTAGTCTTACAATCTTTACTCATTTTCAAAGTTATGTAGGTCAAGACCTTTTCCCCCTTTCCTCTTTAGTGACACTGTATCATACATTTGTAATACAATTAGACTTTTTTGTCACAGTCTGCATTTCATGTTGAAATCCCTTGGCCCTGGCCTCCTAAATGATATCTTTAATTTGCCTACTATTAGAGTTCATTCTTTGTACTGTAAAGTTCTGTGGGTTTTGACAAAGGCATAGTGTCATGTATTCATTATTAGAGTATCACACAGAATAGTTCTATTGCCCTAAGAAACTCCCTGTGCTTCACTTACTCAGCTCTCCATTTGTACCACCACCCCCAACACACACACACTTTCCCTGAATCCCTGGCAATCATTGATCCGTCTACTGTCTCTATGTTTTTACCTTTTCTAGAATGTTATATAAATGAAACCATACAGTATGGAGTCTTTTTCAGACTTACATAAATGAAATCATACAGTATGGAGTCTTCATTCACTTAGCAATAGGCAGTTGAGATATATTCATGTTTCTATAGACTAAGTAGTTTATTCCTTTTCATTGCTGAATATTATTCCATTGTATAGATATACCATAGTTTGTTGAGCTATTTCTTTATTGAAGGACAACCTGATTTCTTCCAGTTGTTTATGATTATAAATAAAATTGCTATAAATATCTATATACTGGTTTTTGTATGGATATAAGTTATGAAATCATTTGGGTAAATACCTGGGAGCACAATTGCTGGATCATATTTTAAGACTATGTTTAGCTTTTTAAGAAACTGCCAAACTGCTTTCTGAGGTAGATATCTTAGTCCATTTGTGTTGCCATAAAGAAGTATCTGAGGCTGGGTAGTTAATAAAGAAAAAAGGTTTATTTGGCTTGCAATTCTGCTGGCTGGAAGATCGGATATCTAGTGAAAGCCTCAGGCTGCTTTCGCTCATGGTAATAGATGAAGAGTAGCCAGTGTGTGAAAGATCTAATGCAAGAGAGAAAGGAATAAAAAGAGGCAGGAGGCACCAGGCTCTTTTTAACAAGCAGCTCTTGTGGGAACTAATAGAGTGAGATACAGTTATTACTGTAAGGATGACACCAAGCCATTCATAAAGGACTTTCCCCAATTACCCAAACACCTCCCATTAGGCACCAGCTCCAACATTGGGGATCAAATTTTAACACACGATTTAGATGGAACAACCATTCGAACTATGGCAGTGGCTACACAACTTTGCATTCCTATGACAATGAATATGAGAGTTCCTATTGCTCTGAGTACTTGCTAACAACTGATATTATCAGTTTTTAGATTTTAGCCATTCTAATAGGCATATAGTAGTATTTCCTTGTTGTTTCAATTTGCATTTTCCTAGTGACAAATGTTGCTGGGCACCTTTCATATGCTTTTTTGACATCTGTGTATCTTCTCTGGTGAGATGTCTGTTCAGGTCTTCTGCCCATTTTTTTTAACTAAGTTTTTTGTTTCCTTATGTTGAGTTTTAAGAATTATTTTTACATACTAGGGACAAGTTTCTAATCAGATATGTGTTTGCAAATAATTTCTTCCAGTCAGTGGCTTACATTTCATTCTCTTAACAATGTCTTTCACAGAGCAGAAGTTTTTAATTTTAACAAAGTTCAACTTATATACAACCATTTTTTATAGAGCATGCTTTTGGTGATGTATCTAAAAACTCATGTTGCTTTTCTCCTGTATTATTCTAGAAGTTTTATAATTTTGCATTTTACATTTAAGTCTGTGATCCACTTTGAGTCAATCTTTGTGAAAGGTGTAAGGTCTGTGTGTAGGTGTTGTTTGTTTACGTTGTTTTTGCATTTGAGCATTTATTTTTCCAGCACCAGCGACATTTTTGAAGACTATTTCTTTCTCCACTGTATTGCCTTTGTGTCTTTGTCAAAATATCAGTTGACTAAATTTGTCTTAATATAATTTTAACCTGTTTGTGAAATCAATCATACTCAATAATATTTTAATGATACAAATCTAAAAGGCATACATGAATTCTACCAAATTTCAACATTCACTTAATGATGCATATCTTTAATGATCCATTATGAATTTATGATGACCAGACTCTTGCCTGCTTCTTCAACCTCATCTCTTCATGCCCATTCCAGCTTAATTCCAGCCTCCTGGCAGTCTTTCTATGTATTTAGTCTTTTCTAAGTCACACTGAAGTTTCACTGGACACAGGGCCTAAACACTTTCTTGTGGGAGACTTTCAATTTGGTTTGTCTTTATGAGCTGAAGGACCCCTAAAGCTCACAATCTTTCCTTTTGTCTTAGGAAAATAGGTAAAATTCCTTCATTTTAGCTGTTAAGAAAGCTATACCAGGATCGAAAGTTTCTCTCTTCTAGATGCATTATTCATATTGCAACAAAGGAAAATAACACATTTATAAAATTCCTATGAGAAGTCTCCTAAATGTGAAATGATGCTGCCTTACTGTTCAATGTTTCTATTTGGAAAACAGAAAGGGATATGATCCTTAGGGCCTCAGATGAGGAGAGGAAATGTCATACAGGATCCATTACTTCCCCTCAAGATGCAGGTTGGTTCAGATCTTACTCATCCCACCTTTAAAATAGTCACCAGAGCCTGCCTGGGCCCAGGTGAGCAACTTCAGCCTAAAGTCCAGGACTCAGCAGGCATTTGGGTAACCCATCATGGCAGAGAATTGAAAACAGTCTGAGTAACATCTGATTTTTGTCTTACATGGTTCCCCTGTGGAACCATGTAGTAGAGGAAACATACAAATCTTTTGACTGGTCTCTGTCTCCTGGCAGCTTTGAATTTCCATCTCATTATGTTTAAAGAAGTAAGGTTCAGTTTAGCCAAGACGAATGGCCTGATTTGGGCCAATTCTAAGACATCTTCTCCTGGATAGCTTTTTCCCAGGCTGATTCCTTCCCATGATCCAGATGATTTGAAATATTACCTCCTCACCTGACCACCTTATTTCTAAAACTACCCCTTCATCTAGTCACTGTGTTTCACTCTTCAATAAGTCTTATCAATTTCAGAATTATTGTGTTAATTTGTTTTCTGACTTTCAGACTCCTTCTCCACCTCCTGCTGGCTTTAGAATGTAAGTTTCATGAGGTCAGGAACCTTGATTGTTTGGGTTATACCTGGGAACTAGAATGTAGGTCTTTTTTTAAGATATTGAATAACAGAACAAATGAATAAATGAATGAACAACGATAGATGATAAACCATACATTTTTTTCTAAGGAACCTAGAATAATTGGGCGTTTAGATGTATTAATGAGAAGAATGTATCAAAGAGAATATAAAGATCCTTTCCAGAAGGCATTTATAAGGCAGTGATGATGATCACTTTCCTCTCTTACAGTGAAAACATTGAAATCACTACCTACTTCATACATTTGAGTATTTCATTAATATCTCTCGGAAGGCATACTTTTTTTTCTTTTTCAGATGGAGTTTTGCTCTTTTTGTCCAAGTTGGAGTGCAATGGCACGATCTCAGCTCACCACAACCTCTGCCTCCCAGGTTCAAGCGATTCTCCTGATTCATTCTCCCAAGTAGCTGGGATTACAGGCGTGCGCCACCATGCCCCTGCTAATTTTGTATTTTTTTAGTAGAGACAGGGTTTCTCCATGTTGGTAAGGCTGGTCTCGAACTCCCAGCCTCAGGTGATCCACCCACCTTGGCCTCCCAAAGTGCTGGGATTACAGGCATGAGCCACCGTGCCCAGCCAGAAGGCATACTTTCTAAGCAGGACAAAGATCCAGTAAATAAGGGTCAACATGGTGCCTCAACTGTGTTGGGATAAAGTCAACATGCAGTTCTAAAGTACATACAAAATATTCAACAACTCTTATGCATCTAATAAAAGATACCATCTCAGAACCGGGTAAGTAACAGGAATAGATTCATAGTCATGTGATGGTTGAGTTGGTGGAAACATTCGAAAGTCAATATTTTAAACCCCATAGTTTAAACAGTAGGGAATGTGTCCAAAAGGGAATATGGCTTGCCCACATTATATACGTATTTGTAGGTGGCTCTGGGAACTGTTGAGCACTAGGGAATAGCTGGAACTTTAACAGCAATTTATTTACATTGTATCAAAATAACCAGCAAATTCAGTAGTACAAAAAAAAAAAAATCAACATCCTTTTTAGTTTGCCATGATGTAGACCCAACAGTCACTTGTTTTGGTAGAGCTCTTTATCAAGCTGAATGTTCCAAACACTCACAATTTTGCATCATAGTAAACAAGTCAGGGAATGCACAATAGTGATAGCTGGACCATCTCATCACTTATATCTAATAAGTTGAGTGATTGCAATCAAACCATTAAGATATACATATTACTTTTTGAATAAATTCTTATTTCTTGGACTTATTAAAAGAGAGAATGTCATTTTACACTACACTATTTCTGAGATTATTATATGTCTTTGACTTATTTAGAAGGACATTGTCATGATGAAGCTATTCATTCTCTTTTAGAGACATCTTTTTATTGGTGATAGAATTCAGGACCTAGTATCTCCAGATTTAGGCAATTGTGCCCAGGAAAAGTGTCAGTCATAACATAATTAATAGCCTGCAAAAAAATGTGAGATCTTGTAAGTTGTTTTGGGAATCTGTCACTTCTATAGTGAAAATAAACCCAGACATAATGAAGTGATCTTGATGAATCAGAAACACTTCTCTCTCCATTTCATGTCTATTCCATTTTTACAACAGCTTTTGGTTTGATTTAATACATTATTATAGGAGAGAGGGCCCATTAAACAGCTATAGAAAATGAGAAATGTGTTCCTTTTAGGTTTTTATACTTTTTAAATGATATTCAGATGATTTTAATTACTACAAAAGCATTGAGATGTTAATATACTTAGATGAAAGGGAGGGATACTATTTCACCCATCCTTTTCTGCAGTGAATTTCAACTCTGAGAAAATTATTTCTTTTGATCACTCTGATAGCATATAATAAAAGAACAATAAAACATGTGGCTCAATTACCACTGCTTCTCATCAAGCATGAATTAATGAATATAAAATTATTATTAATTGTTTTTCCTGGCTCCCTCTTCATTGGACAACAATTATACATTGCTGTATTTTGCTAAGCATTTTGTGTTTAACACTTTGTGAGCCAGGCTTTAAGAGGAACAGAGGCATGAAATTATTACACAGGAGAATAATTCTTTGAATGTATTAACATTTGGAAAATACATGATAATATTTTAATCTCCCTAGTTTATAGCAGTTTTCCACAACTGCCTTAAAACTTCTCTAGAATTCTGCCCACATTTCCATGTTCCATACATCTTTTTTCTAGAAACAGTTGGTATATGCACATAAAATGGTTTAAAAGTTCAATTTCCCAATGTTAATAATACTAGTTCCTCACATGATTATTACATGTTCAATTTCTTCAGAAAAGCTTCTTAAAAATAAAATCTATAGCTTGAGTAGTTAAAAATAAGTTAAACAGCGCAACAGAGAATATAATAGATTGTGATCACTATCATTGACAAAATTAATGTTAGTGAATTATATTTACAAACACTTCACATAAAGATTCTATGTAACTGATAGTTCATTTTATTTTTATAAGCCTTTTGTAAATAGGTGCTATGTAATATGAGTATATATAACATGTTAAAGAACATATCTTTTTAGTCCGTAACCATTACTTCTAATAGATTATATGTATACCCAGATTTTGAAATGCATACAAAGAAAATTTAACAAATAATTACATGTAAACTATGCATGTCATATGATTTTACCTGTTACCCATCAATCTGTTTCTGTTTTTAAAACACAGTTTTCAAACACTATGTCTGTGATTAAACAATGACACTAAAGTTAAATTGTTTATATGTCCTACCTAGTTCAATAGGCTTAATAAACACATATGCATACATGTTTCCAAGAGCAAACTAAAACCTGCTTTAGAATCAGAGAATTTGGGAAGCAAAAGGAACCTTAGAAATCATGTTATCCAATGCCCCTTATGTTATAAATAATAGCACAGAGATCTGAAAAGTTTAGTGATTTTTGAGGTCTATAAACTTTTTATGTTAACATCTTTCTGCCCAACTGTATAAGAAAAGTGTTGTTAGTATTTCTTTTGCAGATGAAGGAAACATATCTTGCTTTCTTGACCGTTCTTCAGGATGTCAATGTCTATGAATCTGAATTCTTAGAGAATAAAAGGTGAGGAAATGAGAAACTTGGTTTAAATGGAAACCACTCACAGCCAACATATGGAGCAGGGATGGATCTGGCTGGAGTGTAATGCTTACTGCCTATCAGAAGCATCATTCCTTTGACATTGGTATCTGGAACCATTTGAAATTTTTATTGCTAACTCTAACCAGAGACCAGATGGCTCTTTTTATGTGTGTGACCTTATTGAAGACAATTAGATTACTTATGCAATAACAGAATTATTAATTTTGTACAAGAGTTGATCTTCAATGTGAAAGCTTTTCTAGATTACATATTATTAAGATAAAACTTGTAACTTTTAATTCCTTAATGAGTGCTTTTCATCTTGATTTCCTTGTGCCAGAGTTATAGAATCCACTTTGCTGAAAATTAAAAGAAAAAAGATATGCAAATTCAGTACAAAAACAAGCTCATCACTAAAAATTTACAGACAATTATTCACCCAAAGGGTAGTGGTAGATTAAGGATTCCACTTTTCCTTCCACTTCTGAAATAATCACTATGGCTTTTGGTCATACTGTGTATATGATGTACCAGATGCCTGGTGTGCATATTTATGAGATGTCTGAGAGTCATCTCCTGACAACTTATAGGTACTATAAAACATGCAATGCCTATGGAGTACATATGGGGGGAAGACACAAAAACTTCTGAGTCTTTTGGTAATCACACCTGCTAAGCCACATCATGAACTCTGGGAGAATAAAAATTTTAGAGCTACCACCATGCACATCAAGACCCATGATATAACATTAGATCATCTTAAGATTACTAATTCAGGAAGAAAAGTGAATATGAGAACTCTCTGGGGGAAGCAGAATATGGAAGGCAAAGTATGAATATAATTAGGTATGTTCTTGTAATTGATTCTGCAGCCTGATGGAATGTGGGTTTCTGATCTTTTTTCAGAGCATTTTCTAGATGCAGTCTCCTAGTAGCTCATTAATATCACACATTTGTCATTAAATTCCATACTTTGGATCCCACGTAGGGGTCCCAAGTGTTCCTCTTTCATTCATCATACCAATAAGACAGCAGGAAAAAGTGCCTTTTACATAGTACTGTTGACCATCTTCTCAATATCATTTTGGTTATTTTACCTACTTACTACTGAATCTAAAAGTAAAATGTGGACAGTAGCTTTTAAAAACCAGTCAAGTTTCACAGGACTTAATTTTGCTAATTTACGGTACAATGTGCACATCTCTTTTTTTTTAATTTTTTTTTTTTATTCTAGGGTACATGTGCATAATATGCAGGTTTGTTACATATGTATACTTGTGCCATGTTGGTGTGCTGCACCCATCAACTCGTCAGCACCCATCAATTCGTCATTTATATCAGGTATAACTCCCAATGCAATCCCTCCCCCCTCCCCATGATAGGCCCCGATGTGTGATGTTCCCCTTCCCGAGTACAAGTGATGTCATTGTTCAGTTCCCACTTATGAGTGAGAACATGCAGTGTTTGGTTTTCTGTTCTTGTGATAGTTTGCTAAGAATGATGGTTTCCAGCTGCATCCATGTCCTTACAAAGGACGCAAACTCATCCTTTTTTATGGCTGCATAATATTCCATGGTGTATATGTGCCACATTTTCTTAATCCAGTCTGTCACAGATGGACATTTGGGTTGATTCCAAGTCTTTGCTATTGTGAATAGTGCCGCAATAAACATACGTGTGCATGTGTCTTTATAGCAGCATGATTTATAATCCTTTGGGTATATACTCAGTAGTGGGATGGCTGGGTCATATGGTACATCTATATCTAGATCCTTGAGGAATCACCATACTGTTTTCCATAATGGTTGAACTAGTTTACAATCCCACCTCTTAAATTAGCTTTTAAACCTTTCATATGTAGCTTATAAAAAATGTTAGTTAAAAACACAGGTCCTCAATATCCTTTTCTCACATTGCATATGCTAATTAAGAGTGCAAATTATAGTAACATTGATCTTAGAAGGATAAAAAACTTAAATGCTATATTTTTGTATAATTACACAGAATTAACTAAATTTTCAATTTAAAAATAATATTCAAAAGCATTTAAGGCAATAACCAAATTTAGTTAAAAATTATACAATATTCAAGTGCAAGCATAAAATGTCATTTGTGAATATGGACTTCAATTTAAACAATTATGTGAGTAGAGAATATCTTTTTATGTTTGGAAAAAATGGAAAATTTTCTAAAATGAACGACCTTTTGGTTTAGTTGTATCTGTATCTAATCTGATACCAGAAGACAATATAAAAGTTGATTGACTTCACACCATTAAACAAAATACTACCATAGTATAAATATCTGCAGCTGAATTATTAACTAAATATAATTAATAAAATGTTTTACTTTATTAAAATACATCATTTTAAATGATACCAAATGCTCATTAAGGTTAACAAAAGTGTTAAATGCTTACAGAGTATAACACTTACCCATAATTTTAGAGTAGCAAGGTTCACAGTGTATTGTCTGTCTATAAATCCAAATACTATCACCCGCTTGCAGATTTTCCAAAGGCCGCTTGCATATTTCACACTAAAGAAAAAATATATATATAAACTTTCCATTATAAATGAAGTCTAAATTATTAGAGGAACAGACATCATCACTCCACCATCGAGGCACCTTTAAGGGATGTCTACCACTGAAGTTTTCTGCTTCACTCACAGTGGAGTAGATATAAATGTCCAGAAATTGTTTATGCCAAGGACAAGATGACCATTCAGTATCTCAAACAAACACACAAAGGTGCATTTATTGTTTGCTAACTTAAAGGAGAGCTAGTTACGCTGTCCAGGCACAACCTAATGGAGAGGAATAAACTGCTGATCTGACTGGGTTTGGGAAAAAGTTTATTTTGAGTTGTGCCAGTTAGAGGCAGGAAAGGGCTGACCTCTGCTTCAGACCTATCCACTGCTGATTGGCTGACTTCAAAGCATGAGGCTGTCACTGATGGGTTGGCTTTCAGAAGCCAATTCATCGAAGTAAACTGTCATTGATTAATTGGGTTTGTCTAAACCAGTTCATGTGGCTCTCTATTGTTATAGCTATAGAACAATCAGTGTTTTTCTAAGAGCGTGAAGATGTTTGTTTTTATTCTCAGTAAATTACACTGAAAATAGAAATAAATGATCTAAAATGTAATAAATGAAAATATTTCTATTTACTAAAAGCAAATGATCAGGAGAATATTCTTGCTTTAAATTTTTCTGCATAGTAATTTTAAATAAAAAGCTATAAACTGTTTTGTTTAATTGAACATATTTCATAACTAAAAAAACTTTGTTCTCATAACTATACAACCTGCAGATTATATCTTTATATAGAATTCTGTACATTATGCCCTAAAATTGAAATGTTTTGCTCAAAATGAGTTACTACATTTCTGATTGCTATGTGTCACTGTTTGAAAGTAATAGAAATAGAAGCAATCAATTGACAAAGTATTGCATTATTTGACTGGATTTGATCATTTGTATCAACCGTAGAATGTTGCACGAGAAAGAAAACATATATTTGACCCATTGTTTCTCCAACTGACTGTACATTAGATTAATCAAAGAGCTTTTTAAAAATACCAATGCCCAATAATCTCCTCTAAGATTCATGATTTAACTGGGGCTGGTCCCAATCATTCTATTTTTTTCCTCATCTCCCCAGATGATTATAATATGCAGCCAGGATGGAGATCCACTTGTCTAGTCAACACCTTATTTTACAGTTATGGGAACTGAGGCCAAGTAATTTAGGTGGTTGTCCAAAGTCACACTGACACAGTTACAGGCAGAGGCAAAACTAGAACTCAGGTCTTCAGATTCCCATTTAGTGCTTATGCAGTTACACCAAAAACAATGATGTCGATCCACTCAATGTTACGGTGAGAATGCAAAGAAGCATCCTATGAAAGCACAAACTATGAAGTTTTAGCCTACTAATGAAAACTTTATTATTATTTATTGAGCCACAATTAATTACAACTAATTATGCTCTCAAACGCAGACTGGCATTCACCTATTGTTAAACCCATCAGTCCTAATTTCATAAGGTAAGAAACTGCTAACTTTCTTCTCAACAATTTATTTTCTTGTTTTGATTTCATCACATATTTTCTGTAATGCATAATTTAGTAAAGTGTTGCAAAAACTTTTATAAAAAGAACAAGTGGTTTTTTACCCCCACAGATTTAAATCTCTAGGGTAAGAGTGAATAAATGTGTCAGTAATCAACTGTAAGTCTAAAGCCAAGATAGTAATTACAAACCTTTGAGGTTTAGGCTGCAGAACTCAGAAATATTTAAGTAGTGTACTATTAATGTGACTGATAGTGCTTCTGAAAGCTTTTGCTTCATCTCATTTATTACATTAAATTAATATTTTTATTCCAGTCATTATGCAATTTTTTATTTAGTTAAGTGACATAAACACATCCTTACCTTAAAGCAAGTAGAATGGCAGCAAATTTGTAATTCATCTAAAATCATTTTAGTTTCTACACCCAAGGGTTTTCGGCAATAAGTGCACATATCTCTTTCAATGACAGACCTATAGAGATGTAAGCAATTAAAAATAAATTTGCCATAATATAAAAGACAGATATATTCCCTATAAACTCACATGAAAACAGTATGTTGATTTTGATGATACTTTAGAAAATTTCACAAAAATCAAGGAAAGTTTGGAGTTTACTTATTCTAGTAATAGAATTGACTCTTCTAGTTATCTCAAAATGATATCAAATAACTAACATGAGAGAAAGTCTAAAATTATTAATTCATCAGAAATCAAGAGTACATCTGGGTGGGACAAAGATGCTCAGTTTCCTAATTAGGAAATATCTCAAATACTCCTCAGAAGTAGTTGAGGGCTTTTATTAATTAATTTACATATATCATGTTACAGATTACATGGAAAAAATATGCTGCAGATTAATTTTTAACTCTCAAAATATTCAACAGACCCAAAATAGAAATCTATTCAAGAGCATGTAGATAAACTCACAAAATGATGACTCTGTAGTGCCTGGGACTGTAGGGGCCAGAGTCACCAAAATACTCCTCTTGGTGCCACTGTAAGACTCAGGATGTAAGGATCCCTATCGTGACAAAATTTATACCCTCCAGCAAGATATAACCCCACCACAAATTTGATGGGGAAGAAAAGAGAGTTTTGTTTATTAAATAACAAATATTAAATATTTGTTAAAATAATGTTCAATGATAAATGATCTGCAGATATGATCAGCGGAATCCAAAATACCTTAAGTCACACCAGAACCTTAAGAAAGGATCCTTTTCCTTTTGTAAGGTCTTAGGACAGTCTTAAATAGCACCCTGCAGAGTGTACCAGTTTCAGGGTATTAGCATGCAGGCCTGACATTTCCAGAGTAGGATATGTAATGGGGTAGTGAAATTAAGCAGTCAATATTTAAATAGTGCTTTATATGATATGTGAGGTGTACTTTTCTCTGCACTTTACTTACATAAACTCACTTACTCTTCACAACATTCCTGAGAAGCCAATATTATTATTTTTATCATCATTTTATTAAAAAAGAAACTGAGGCACAAAAGGATAAGTAACTTGTCACTATCATGAAACCAGTGAGTGGAAGAGTGAAGACGTGAATGGAGGCAGCGTGGTCCTAACACAATGAATCCAAAGATCTGTTGCGCTCATTGTGTTGAAATGAGTTAGTCATACCCAGGAACCGCTAATCTATTACCAAGCCCAGAAGTAGGAGCAAAGAGGAGAGAGAACGGAAGGGAAAAGAAAGTGGGAGAAGAAAGGCATTATAGCAGATAAACTTTATCTAGCTTTATACTTTTAATCATTCTAGTAACATCTTTCTAAGTCTCGTGTATATAAATGAATATTTTCTGCTTTTATTTGTTCTGTACCCACTTGCTTATAGCTACCTGGCAAATATTTTCCTATGGATTATCCATAAACACACACACATATGTATGCATACACTTAAATTTCCCATTTAGGACTGTAAGCACTTTAAGAGTAGAAAATAGGTGCTCTATGTCCTTCGTGTATTCCGCAGGCAGTGATCTAGGCGCTGCAAATACAAAGAGTGGTGAGACAGTCTCCTCTGACAAGATGCTCTTTCCACTGAGGAAACCAGATGCATGATATAATGATCACAGTGGAATACAGGTACGTGGACAGAGTGAGGAGAGCAGAGCCAAGAGAACCACTAACCCCTGGGGTGAAGTCAGGAAAGCCTTGTCAGAAAAAAGTGCTATATGCATTGTTTGAAGAGGAAAGAGCTCTCAAGGTGGGCTTAGTGGGGTAGGGATGAGGGGATGGTAGAGGAATTCCAAGCAGAGTGAACAGAACATACAAAGGTGCTGCTCTGGGAGGGTGTTTGGTGGGATTCAGCATCAGCGAATATTCTGCAGGAGCAGGTTCTGAAGGACCACGGAGAATGTGCAAAAGAAGTTGGACTTTATCCCGTTACATGGGAAACCACTTTAAACAGGATTGACCTGCTTAAATAAGAACTGTAAGAACATCAACAATTTCACACACTATCAACAGCAAAAGGTTGTGGAACTGACTGGTCTCATGGAGAATTGACTTCTGCACTGATGACTAAGAAAAATTTCAAAGCCACTTTAGGAATAGGGTTTAAAGTCTTTCTATTAACAGCAACATTTTTATGGAGAATGTTTTCCTCCCTTAAGTTAATAATAGAAATACAAGTTCAGAAAATGCATTGATGCTGGTATTATCTTTATTGAGATCATACAGTTAGTCAAAGATCTTTTCGAAGCATTATGAAAACCTAACTCTGTTTTTTTTTTAATTGGTTATCCAGGTATTTGTAGTTCTAATGCTGGTGTCGACGAATTTACTACTTAAAGAGGTGTGACTTATAGGCAAGACACTCAGCAAAGCATTGCTAATGGGCAAAATATTGGAAAAGTGACAAGAAAGGGATATAATTTTGATGTCTGGTTCACCCATGTTTCCCTTAGAAAATGGAATATAGGTTCGTGTTTTCAAAAAAAAAGAAGTACTAAGTACACATTAGGTACCAAGCACTGTGCTAGAAGCTGAGACTACGTAAGAAAATAAAGTATGTCTCTACCCTCAGTGAGTCATATCTCCAGCCCCTGCTATAAAGAAACACCATCAGTGGAACATCAGACATTTGCATGATGGCTTGTTTCCAGGGCTTGAGTTGAAATGCTAATTATTTATTTTCATTTACTTCACTGGAAATCTGCAAGCCATACTCTCGTAAGTGTCATCTAGGTGCCCCACTGAACGTTAAATGGTAAGAGGATCACTAACAGCAAAAACCTGGAATGGGGCCAGTTCACCAGCACTCAATCAATACTCATCATAACTCCACTCCTGGGAACTGAGCTTGGGCCCAGAGTGGGTCACAGCAGCCTATGTGCACGGCTGTTTGTAAGCCAAGCAGGTTGCAGAAAAGCACAAGAAGCGGGTGTTGAGCACGCAGTCTATGGATGCAATGAAGCCTAAACGCTAACAATGTGGCAGCCCTGGGGCCTCCTGGGGATCACCAGGGGCTGGCCTGAGAGGCAGCTGTAAAGCACAGAAAGGTCTTTTGATAATATGCATCAAAACCAGACAGCAGCAACAGCCAGGAAGCCAAGAAACAAATTCCTGGATGCAGAAGTTGTTGTTGTTGAGATGCACTTCTGTCCATGCACATACATGACAAGAAACATCAGCAGAACCATCTCCAAGGACAAAGGACAGCATGAAAAATATATATATATACACATACATTATATACATACATATATATAAAAATGTGTGTGCATGCATGTGTGTGTGTGTACTTTCTATGTATGGAAATAAAGACATACTCACCTATCAGACGTTGAATAAACAGTTTGTATGTATTTTCCGGAGATATTCTCCTGATATCCATCCTTGGGTGATTTACTTGGAACAAACATATATAGACATGTGAGAATCAGGCAATTTTCCTTATGTAGATAAGAAAACACATTCACACCATCTCATGAAGCCTCATAATATTTTATCTTTGTGTATGTTACAAGCCAGGATGATGTACTGACACCTTTTTTAATCTGTAGAAATATTGATACATAAGTCACCCCCAAATTGACATATATACCAAAATAAATAGAGAGTAGGGTAAGGAATACAGGAACAAGTGTGAGCAGGAAAAGAAGTCCTCATCTTTCATGAAATTTATACTTGCACCTCATCTGTTTACTAAAGAAAGCTACACAGAATGTAACGTAGATAAAGAAAATACTCAAAGCACACATTCACAGGGAGAAACCGAGATTCTTGAACTTTTAGAAAAAGCACCCAAAATTTTTATTTTTACTTGAATATATCCAAGAAAGAATAATTTAGAATGAAAGCAAAAGAAGTATGATTTTTAAAAGTGTTCTCTTTTCTATTATGTAGATTGTCCCAGCTTTTAAACACCACTCTTTCCTGGAGATGAATAAAATCTGTAATGTCCTAACCAGCTGGTTCCCTTAATTGCTTCCCAAGCACTTATGCTATCTGGGCATATATTAAGAATAGAAGCAATATGTTTCTTTATTTCATACAATGAGTGATAACCACATGGCTCTTACTTGGGATTTTTAAATGAGAAACCTATCTCTCTCTCCAAATTTCGTGGAGGAGACTGCCGTCAGAACTAAAATCTACTTTATGAAAACCATAATCCCACAATGCTACATAAGAATTTGCACATATTTATGCAGGATGCATGTCATGATTCCCATTTTATTGATGAGGAAACTGAGACTGGAAGAGTAACATCACTGAGGCTACATGGTTAGGAAACGACAAAGAAGGATTCAACCTCAAATGTGACTCTAGGGACTCCGTACTGTATCACACTGCCTGTCAATGTAGATTTTAGGGAACTTAAGGATGTCTGAGGTACATCACCATCCTTACCAGGCTAAGGTACAGGAGGCAACCAATCCTTCCAGAGGTTCTGGCCAACAGACTATTAGCCTGATATGGCACAATATTATCTTTTTATAATGATGGTGCTCAAACTCAGATGCACATCAGGAACATCTGAAGAGTTTGTTAAAACACGGGTTGCTGGGCCTGAGCTGTAGAGTTTCTGATTTAGCAGGCAGGAGTGAGGCCAGAGAATTTTTATTTCTAGAAAGTTCCCAGGTCATGCTTATGGTGGTGGCCCAGAGACTATGCTTTGAGAATTACTGTCCTGTAAGTGAACATGATACACATATGTACAGGGTATATACAGTATGTACTTTAAAAAAAAAATCATAGTCATCATAATAAAATAAGTATGTTTTAGTCTTGGTACTTCCAGGAATCAAGTTAATATTATTTTATCCAACTATCCTATTAATCAAAAAAATCTAGAGCATGATGTTTAGCAGAATATTCCTAATTCTTAAATAAATTATTCATTATTCAAAAATCAATATTGTGGTTGTTTGGCATTAGTTCCCATAAGAAATTTCTTTAAAAATCAAAATGTATTGATGTGACATTCCGTAAGGATAAAAATGTGAGAGATTATGTAAATATAGAAAAAAAGCCTATGTTATTGTTCGCCGATATTTCACGCCTTGCCTTTACTATAATACTATTTGATAGTACTCATCTTTTTCTCAATTTATTTCAGATTTAGTAACTACTTGCTATTTTAAAATTTTCTCTGAAGTGTTTTAAATTTTAGTTTAATTGAAAGACAGCAGAAATCACTGACTTGAACACACCGGAGAGTGAGAATTGGATTAAGAAAAAAAATCAATCTTGATGTTGCATTTTGCAAGGTAAATTATGCACGGGTTTGAGAAACCTTTTTTGGAAGATCGCTCACCTCCTGACATGTATTGAATTTCCTGGATCCCCATCAGGACTGCCTTCCACACAGAAGCCTCCCTGAATACTCTTCTCTTAGACCTCTTTGAAACGGGCTTGTCTTAACATATGGGTCATGTATAGCAGCATTTGTGTGCCCCACCATTATTGTACTCCACAATTGGGACAATTCCTGTTTTATATTCCTTGAAAACCAAATGAATCGTCGAGCCCTGACCTTGGTTTACATTTTCCTCAATATCCATTACTCCAAGCAGCAGATTTCAATTGAAACATCAATATCCTACAACTTGGGCCAGGATGCACTACTCAAATTTAAACCCCTTATTTTACATCAGCGGTAAACAACAGTAGATAGAATCATTTAATTCAAGTGGAACTCCAAATTAGTATAGGAATAGTTTTGCATTTTATAAAGCTTATTTTAACCATATAGTTATATACATTTATGTGAGAACTTTCAAATGGCAACCCTATTATGTATACATGTGTTATATTAAAATACTATTGAGTTCATCTAATGACTATAATTATTTATAGCCCAAGTATATAATATCAGAAACATTATAGAGAATTATATATGTAGAACTCAATGTACACATAAATGGTCTTCTATTTGAAAGAAGCACACCCTAAAACAATAGCATCTCTTATTAAACATAGATCCTTTCAAAATTATAAAATGAAGCAAAATATTTGAAATAAATTTGGAATACCTATTCTCCACATATGTCCTTGTGTACACAACAGTATCCTTTGGTCCTGCCTGCTTGGCTCCAGTGTTAGAGCTGCAAAACAAATCATTTTACTTCATGTTTAAAGTTTATTTGCAAGGATAACATAAACAAGGCTATTTTCTAATTCAAAGCAAAATGTAATGCATGTATGTTCCTTCTGAGCTATAATTGTTGAAACATGAATGTCAGAGTGGTATTAACACAGCACTGCAAAAATTTTTTATCTCCCATTTTGTTTTTAACTTCCACTGTCTTGGTTTACTTCCTAAGTATTGTTACAAAACTTGATCACTCAGTAATTCTTTTATAGAACATGAGGATTATTTTTGAGTATTTGTGTAATATGTTATAGTATCTCTTTCTTTGATGTCTCATTCATATTTCCAAACCATAACTTTCTTCATGAACCTCAAACCAAAAGTAGACCTTAATTAGCTATCATGACAATATCTGATTTAACCAAGCCTTTAGATCTACCTAAAGAATGTCACACTAATGTCACAATCACACTTTTTTAAATTGCAGACTTTTTAAGGGAATATCACGTTTGATACTTTCCTACCAGATGTCACACAATGACACATTCATGAACTCAACACTTTTGTATAAAGCTGTTTATACAGGTAACCCCCATAAAATTAGAAATTTCTGCATTTCAAAGAAAGGGTCAAGTTGGATGTGGGGTATCTTTATAAAACAAAAGGAGAATAGTCCTGTCATTTATTCTGCAGTTGGCCGCAGTACCTGAGATTGTTCCTGGCTTCATAAGAATGGGAAGCAATTCTTGTGGACTGGTTGTGTAGAGGATTGGTGAACTCGTTGACTTGGGCATCTAGCCTGATAAAGCAAACACAAGTATTTGGCACTTCAAATCAAGGTCACTAGAAGTTTTTTGTGTTATTAGAATTCTTCTCAATTAACATTATTTTACAATGTGAATCTTTTTGAGTTTGCCTGGCTTCTGCACAGATAACACAAATAGAATGCATGTACTATTTTACTCCCTCTACGGAAACCTCTGCCTTACCTTTAAGAATAATCTATAGGTATGTGCCACATTAGCTAACATTGCTCTTTTTTTTTGAGACAGAATCTTGCTCTGTGGCCCAGGCTGGAGTGCAGTGGCCAGATCTTGGCTCACTGCAAGCTCCCCCTCCGGGTTCACGCCATTCTCCTGCCTCAGCCTCCCGTATAGCTGGGACTACAGGTGCCCGCCACCACACCTGGCTAATTTTTTTTTTGTATTTTTAATAGAGATGGGGTTTCACCGTGTTAGCCAGGATGGTCTCGATCTCCTGACCTCATGATCCACCTGTCTTGGCCTCCCAAAATGCTGAGATTACAGGCGTGAGCCACTGCGCCCGGCCTAACATTGTTCTTTTTATCAAGGACAGAAATCATCTGAAATTGGTTCCTGTAACATTTTCACACCAGCAATGCCATTATAGAAAGCTTCCCATGTATAATATAGCTAAGAATTTATCAATTGAATGAAAATGATCCAGAGGTTGCTTTGAGAAATTCCAGTCTTCATTTTGTTTTTAATGGAAGGCAATATCTTGAAGATGACAGAAGAACTCTGACCTAGATTTCTGCTAATCTAAAAATGTCATGATACCTAACAAAATGTAGGCATATATGGTTTTTCCTATGGAAGAGAGGAGATTCTTAATGCAAAAATAGAGAATATTTTAGCTCCTTTTCCTCCTCCATGTTAGTAAACTCTGACATAGAAGAGACATGAAAACCTAAATGAGAGTTTAGGTCTTAATCAAGCCTTATCATTCTCAAACAGGCTGATTTCCAGATAGCTCTTAAAGAAGAGGAAAGCATTTGTTTACATATTATCTCTGGCATACAGAAAACCATCTGGTTTTAAGGCAGATGTTTCATAAAACATCCACATGAGTTAGAATTTTACTAAGTGATGAGAAGGTGGAATTAATATTATTAGGTTTTCTAACATGGTTGCTAGAATATGTCACCCCAAGAATCACAAACCTAGCTAAGAATCGTTTGAAAATGTTCAGATCATATAATATACAATACAAAACCCAACGTTAACAAGTAGAGAGCTTCAAAGGACAAAGATTATCTATGAGTTTGAAATGCATTTGTATTGTCCTCAGCAATAGAATATTAATTTTGGATCTTTCCTGCTTTCTCTTGTAGGCATTTAGTGCTATAAATTTCCCTCTACACACTGCTTTAAATGTGTCCCAGAAATTCTGGTATGTTGTGTCTTTGTTCTCATTGGTTTCAAAGAACATCTTTATTTCTGCCTTCATTTCGTTATGTACCCAGTAGTCATTCAGAAGCAGGTTGTTCAGTTGCCATGTAGTTGAGCAGTTTTGAGTGAGTTTTTAAATTCTGAGTTCTAGTTTGATTGCACTGTGGTCTCAGAGACAGTTTGTTATAATTTCTGTTATTTTACATATGCTGAGGAGTGCTTTACTTCCAACTATGTGGTCAATTTTGGAATAAGTGTGATGTGCTGCTGAGAAGAATGCATATTCTGTTGATTCGGGGTGGAAAGTTCTGTAGATGTCTATTAGGTCCGCTTGGTGCGGAGCTGAGTTCAATTCCTGGATATCCTTGTTAACTTTCTGTCTCGTTGATGTGTCTAATGTTGACAGTGGGGTGTTAAAGTCTCCCATCATTATTGTGTGGAAGTCTAAGTCTCTTTGTAGGTCTCTAAGGACTTGCTTTATGAATCTGGGTGCTTCTGTATTGGGTGCATATATATTTAGGATAGTTAGCTCTTCTTGTTGAATTGATCCCTTTATCATTATGTAATGGCCTTCTTTGTCTCTTTTGAATTTTGTTGGTTTAAAGTCTGTTTTACACTGTTAAGGGGACTGTAAACTAGTTCAACCATTGTGGAAGACAGTGTGGCGATTCCTCAAGGATCTAGAACTAGAAATACCATATGACCCAGCCATCCCACTACTGAGTATATACCCAAAGGATTATAAATCATGCTGCTATAAAGACACATGCACACGTATGTTTATTGCAGCACTATTCACAATAGCAAAGACTTGCAATCAACCCAAATGTCCATCTGTGACAGACTGGATTGAGAAAATGTGGCACATATACACCATGGAATACTATGCAGTCATAAAAAAGGATGAGTTTGTGTCCTTTGTGGGGACATGGATGCAGCTAGAAACCATCATTCTCAGCAAACTATCGCAACGACAAAAAACCAAACACCACATGTTCTCACTCATAGATGGGAATTGAACAAACAGGAAGAGGAACATCACACACTGGGGCCTGTCATGGAGTGGGGGGAGCGGGGAGGGGGGAAGGATAGCATTAGGAGATATACCTAATGTAAATGATGAGTTAATGGGCACAGCACACCAACATGGCACATGTATACATATGTATCAAACCTGCATGCTGTGCACATGTACCCTAGAACTTAAAGTGTGTGTGTGTGTGTATATATATATATATATATATAGAATATCAAAAATCACCAGTTTGCAAAATCCACAAACAGGAAAGATAAGTGATTTGCCAACAGTACTGTTATGGACTGAGATGTATTCCCCCAAAATTTATATGTTTAAGCCCTAACCTTCAACATGACTATATTTGGAGACAGGGTTAATAAGGAGGTAATAAAGATCATCTGTGGTTCCACAGAACTGGAATCCTCATAAGAAGAGGAAGAGCTACCAGAGATATCTTTCCTTCTGTGTACAGAGGAAAGGCCATGAGAGTACACAGTGAGAAGGTGGCCATCTGCAAGCCAGGAAGAGAGGCCTCACCAAAACCAATCCTGATAGGATCTTGCTCTTGGGCTTCTAGCCTCCAGAGCTGCGAAAAAATAAATGTCCATTGTCTAAGCCGCCCAGTCTGTGGTACTTTTGTCAAGGCAGCCCATGCTGACTAATACTGGTATCTTTTCCCAGTTGTGTTTATAATGTGATTAATGACAATGACTTCATGGAAGATTTAATTTTTATAACTGTGAACAAAAACCAAATGCTAGGTTTGTAAATGTGGTACAACAAACTCTTTGATGGACTTTGCTCCTCATGTAGACTTTGAGGATGATAATTTAAACAAATAAACCATTATTTTGGAGTAACTTTAAATGTACAGAAAAATTGTAAAGATAACACGGAGAATCTCTGTATACCTTCACCCAAATTCCCTTAAGGTTAATATCTTATGTAATTATAACAGAGTTGTCAAACCAAGAGAATTAATATTTGTACCACACTATGAACTAAGCTACAGATTCTATTCATGTTTCACTGGTTTTTCCATTGGTGACTTTTTTCTGTTTCAGAATACAACCCAGGATACCATATCTACATACCCATCATGTCTCTTTGGCTGCCTAGAGTCTGTGATAGTCTGCCAAGTCTTTGTTTTTCATGGGATAGTGATAGATTTTATGACAGAAATTTTATCTTAATGACAATTAAGTTGTAAGACTAATTTTTTGTTATTTAGAACCATAGGAATAGAGTTGGGGAGACAACACTTTGGCAACCAACAAAACAGCCCATAGTGCCTTTTAAAATGCTACTGGGCCCCATATCCAGATATTTTAATTTAACTGGTTTGGGGTACAGCTTGGTCACTGGGAACCTTTAAAGCTTTCCAGTGAGTCCCTTATACAGTCAAGGTTGAGAATCATCGCCTTAGAGGTTGGGAAGTCCAACATTTTACTCAAAAGAGCATTGATTCTCAAAGCGTAGTCCCTGGAATAGCGAGTGATTCTGATGTACCCAAAAGTTTGGGAACCAGTGTAACAGAAGAATCTCTGCCAAATTATTCCTCTCAAATGCCTTGAATAATCCTTGTAAAGGAGAACTCATGACTCATAGCATATGTCACTTGACGGCTTAATTGTTAGGAAGTTATCCTCCATTGAAACAAACTGCTGAATTGTAATTTCCAATCAATGGTCACAGTTTTGTTTCTTAATTAAGTAATGACTCTACAAATACAAACCCAAACATTGTATTGAATCTTATAGAATTCCAAATGGATTTACACTTGAGAAAATGTTCCCTGCAGTGGAAATTCACCTTGAAAATTTACCTAAAACCCTCATACACTGCGTATGAGAATATAAAATGATATGGCTGTTTTGAAAACAGTCTAGCAGTTCCTCAAATAGTTAAACATAGAATTACTCTACAATCCATCAATTTCACACCTGGTATATACCTAAGGGAAACAAAAACACATTTTCACACAAAAACTCATATACGAATGTTCATAGCAACATTATTCACAATAGTGAATTAAAACCCAATATTGAAACAATCCAAATGCCATCAGGTGATGAATAGATAAGTAAAATTGTCTGACCACCTTATCATTATATGATTTGAAAAGTATTACAGTCCTTAAAATCTGTGAAATGGCTCTATGAAATTAATTTCACTCACAGTCACAAACCATTTAGTTTAGGGAAAGACTCTATCATTTAGAATTGAAATAAAAATATTTAAACTTATTCCTGTTGAGTCTCAGAAAAAAAAAACCCAAAACGAAAGCCTCAGAAGTAGCCTCAGAAACAAAAGTTTTTCCTTGACCTTCTCCTGCCCTCCTATCTCAGTCTCATTCTCCCCCAAGGATAGCCAAAGAAACTAGAATCCCTCTTCCCCAAGGCAAGTCATACAAATCAAAACCCCTTTTCCTCAAAGCCATCCCTAAAACCTAAAATTATTACTCTACCTATCCCTTCACCTTTCTTTCTATGTAAAAACTGGCCATAAAGAAATTATCTGACATCCCTTGTTTGACTGTAGGTCATAAGACCCCCATTCCAGAATGATTCTGCCCCATGCCCAGAAGGAAGGAATGCATGCTCAAGAGATTAAGAAGAATCTAGGGACACAGGCCTTGCTGGCTTTCCCCACTCAGTCTGTTGCCATTAGGTCATATTCTTTTTGTCCAATCATATTTCTTCATGGCTCTCTGTACTTTATTGAACCTAAATATTAAATGGACAATTTCCCCTGTATCTCTGGGTCTTCATTCTGAAGGCTCCCATCACAGGTTAAATAAATTTATATGCCTTTTCTCTAATTACTCTGCCTTTTGGGAGTTGATTTTTCAGCAAAGCTTCAGAGGGCAAAGTGGAACTTTCCCCTTGGCTCCTACCTTCTTAACGAATCAAATTACAAAACATATATTTGCTTGCGCATCCAATTATGATGTAAAGTGAATATATTCATAAAATGAATCACGTCTCAGTTTAGCAGATTTTCCTGGGATGCTTATTTAGATTTTTAATTTGATTCATTAAAGTACCTGAAGAGGTAGAATAAGCTGAAGTTACAAAGAAGCCAAAACTGAGAGGCAACACAAAATTTTGGTTATTAAACAGAAGAAGAGCAGAGAATAAGGAAGCCAATAGGTACAGAGAAGGACAGGAAAAAGATGGACAAAATCCAATACTTAGTGACTAGCTGAGTTGCATTAGTGACAAAGAACTCTAGTTAATGTCCAAGGGTTCCAAACTTCTTCAGGTCAAGAATGAACAATATTCCAAGTGAGATCTTTCTGAGGCCTGGCAATGCCACCATTCCTGCTCTTGAACTTCCATGAAATTCCATTTCCTCATTAAACCCTCTGATAAAAATCCCATTTCATTAACAAGTCCAGTGAAACTGGAACACTTCTCAAATTAAATGTGAAATTCCTTAATTATACTTAATAATTTACTTGTAATTTTTTTCACCCCAATCACTTTCAAATAATACTTGAATGAGATTAGTTAAGTATAAGCCCAGTCCTATTCCCAAAAGAATTCATGTATTTCCAGAATAAGCAGATTCTACTGAAAATTTATCCTCCCTCATTCTCTCAAAGACTTTCTCAAGGTCACAAACAGAAGCAAGAAAATGATTTGGGGAATTAAAGGAATGGAAAGAAACTATCTACCTGTGGGATTCAGGAATCTTTTATAGACAATATGAAAAAGAAAAGTGAGCCAGCTCTTTTGCTAGCTTTTCCATTCTCTGCAGATGAAATCAACAATATCTTTACATAAAAAAATTAATACAAAAGGCAACTGCACCTTATGAAGCTGAAAATAGTAATCTATTGTGTTTAGTATTCCCTCATATATAGGGGTAAGAATTGCTAAACATTGAAAAGATAATTTTTCCTAAAGTATACAGTCTGTGACAAAAATGAAGTATAGCTCCTGTCCTAACCTTTCTTGTAATGGCCAATAAGGTGTCACAGTTTTAAAGCTATTATACCCTATGGTGTAAAGAAATTTCAAAATTAGCTCCTGTTTTGAGGCTGTGATAAATTCATGCATTCTTTTAGCACTAGGCATCCAGGGAAGAGATTCCCAGAGTGCTTTCTGCACTGCTGAGAGCTTACCAAGCAACAGTAAGTAAAAATAAATCTTCACAGCCCCAAAGAGCTTTGAATTTCCATGATGCCATTTACACTAAGCAATAGAACAGCAGGCCCTGAGTCAGAAATTCTACAGAATTAGAATTATGTTAATTTTTTCCCTATTAGCTATTAAGCACCATATAAATTTTTGTATTTGGATTATATATATACACACACACACACACACACACTACCCAAATTATATAATATATATCTAATCTTCTAAGGCTATACAATATATGCAGATGTATATGGAATTCATAAGAAAAAAGTGAATTATAATAAGCTTTACCTTCCATTCTTGTTTTCAGAAACATGTGAATTTACTTCAATTAATTTTTCCAGGTTCTGGTCTCTAAGAAAAAAATATGTTATTTATATATACATGTATATATGATTTAGTTACAACATAATGACAGGAAATAAGAAAATACTGAAACATTTAAAAATCAGCACATAATCTTAGACATAGTCATTTGTGACCCATCAGGCTATGGGAGATTGAATATCTGACATTGAGCTATTTGATCCATACAACTCATGGATCGAACATGGAAGTATGGATTACATTGTGAAAGAGAAATAAAGAACTAACTTTTTGGAAGGTTTGGGAAATCTGATCTGAAAAGAAATCAATAATTTTTATTCACATTCAGTTCATTTTTCTTTTTTTATTGATGTATAATAGATGTACATAGTTTCAGGGTACGTGTGATGATTTAATACATTCATATAATTTGTAAAGATCAAATCAGTGTACTTGGGCTATCTATCACCTTAAATTTTTATCTTTTCTTTATGCTAGAATCATTCAACATCTTCTCATCTAGTTATTTGTAAATGCGTAATCAATAATTGTAAACTATAGTCATCCTACTGATCTAATACTATGTCTTATTTCTTTTATCAAACTGCATATTTGTACCCATTAATCAACTTATTTTCAGCTAACATTTAATGAGTATTATCTCTGTGTCATGAAGTACTAACTGTGTTTTCACATGGGTTATCTCATTCAGATCTCACAAAAGTCCTGTAGAACAGTATCTGGATCTCAGAAAGGCAACGTCAGTTTTCCAAGGCCAATTAACTAATTTTCGGAAGAGTCAAGATTTGAGATGATGCCATCTGCCCACCTGAAATCAATTCTTAGATGTTTACCCACAGACCTTATTTAGGCTTTGGGGATCACAGAAACAAGGGAAATCAACTCAAAATTTGAATAAATAATTCATTATGTGGGGGATAAATGGAGTGATTTGATTCTTATATCTTGGGCTGCATTAATGATTTGACACCCTTTCATGAGACACAAGAGCCTCTGGTATGTTATTTATATATTAGGTATAACATTGAGAGTTCTTTTTTTTTTCTTTTTTCATGAGTTATGAAAAGTCTTTGTCATAGGGTAGGAACACTGTTTAGAAGTCAAAACAATGAGGCCCAGTTTTTTCCTTACTTCTGTGAGCAAGTTAGCCAACCATTTTAAACTTCATTTTGCATATTAGTCTGTTTTCACGCTGCTATAAAGAACTGCCTGAGACTAGGTAATTTATGAAGAAAAGAGGCTTAATTGACTTACAGTTCCATATGGTTGGGGAGGCTCTAGGAAACTTACAATCACGGCAGAAGATGAAGGAGAAGCAAGTACCTTCCTCATAAGGCAGCAGGAGAGAGAGCCGGGGGAACCAAAACTACTTTTAAATCATCAGATCTCGTGGAAACTCACTGACTCTCATGAGAACAGCATGGGGGAAACTGTCCTCATGATCCAATCACCTCCCACTAGGTTCCTCCCTTGACATGTGGAGATGTGGAGATTATAATCTGAGATAATATTTGGGTGGGGACACAGAGCCAAACCATATCATTTTGTAAAGAAGGACACTAATGTCCAAACTCACACAATTGTGGTGAGAACGAGTAAGTTAATGTAAATAAAATTCATGGCACAATGATACGGTTTGACTGTGTCCCCATCCAAATCTCACCTTGAATTGTAATAATCCCTATGTGTGAAATGTGAAGCCAGGTGTAGATAACTGAATCATGGGAGCGGTTGTCTCCACACTGGTCTTGTGGTAGTGAACAAGTCCTAAGAGATCTGATGGTTTTTTAAATGGGAGTTCCCCTAAACAAGCTCTCTTGCCTGCCACCACGTAAGACATGCCTTTGCTCCTCCTTCGCCTTCCACCATGATTGTGAGACCTCCCCAGCCATGTGACAATGTGAGTTCATTAAATCACTTTTTATTTATAAATTACCCAGTCTCAGATATGTCTTTATCAGCAGCATGAGAACAGACTAATACACACAGTGACTACAGTTGTGGGTGAATTGAAAAAGCATAAAAAAATAAAAAATAGAAGTGCAGTGATCCTGCAGTTGGCACTGTTGATTCCACATTTTGAGAGGCCACTGTCACATTTTATTTCTGTCCTAAATTGTCACATCTTTGGAATTAACTCTGTTTTTTAAAAATCTCCCCTCTCATGGTCCTAAATAGTGGGTTCAAATAAGGTTATTATACATGGAATCAGTATATAGACTCTCACTCACAAATATTGGTAAAATGTTCTCATGTTTATGTGGGACGAGATTTAATACTCTTTTTACATAAAATCCAAGCTGTCAATATTGGTATAATATACAAATTCGGCAGCATTCCCTAGCCACACTTAAACCTCACATTTAAAACACTAACTGCATACTATTGAAACTGTAGAAAATAGGGTACATTACTTTTTAAGTGAGTTACAGTGGAACTATGCCAATTAATGTAGGTAAAAAGTACTAGGTTTCAGAAGTAGTTCGGAAGTATCAAATTATTGGCTCTGCAGTCTGAACGATGTAAAATTCAAAACTGAATTCTTCTACATAACTGCAAGAACTGAGTAAGATAATCTACTACCCTAAATCCTGCAAACTGAGAAATAGTGACTAGAGTCTTTGGATTTGCCTAATCCTTGATGGTCTCCACTAATTACTAGAGCCATCTTCTTGGCATAAGGGGCCACAAAACTATTTTAACAACCTTAGCCATTAAGAGATCTTCCCCTTAATGTTTTAAGTAATACTTTACTAAATATTTGGGGGTAGTGGAATAAAATTAAAGGGAGTAATAAAATTAAAGGGAGTATTCCATGATCCAGTTTCCTAGAAATGTCAAACTGGGATGGTCGGCAGTGGTAAACAGTGGAAGATCATCAGGAGGTGTGAATCTTGGGCAATTAGAACTTTGTTTCTCAAAGTGATTCCCCTTCCAGTGCTAATGCTGGAGGAACTGAGTGCTAGTTTTATAGGTAAACTGGTGGCTTTCATTACAACTTGAGAGTAGGGTCATATTATTATGGCCTAATATGGCCTTGCACATAGTAGCTGCTCCATAATTTAATTTAATTCCACAAATTAATTCCATTTATGGAATCAATTTAAATTATTAATTTAAATTATCTTTTCTTTTTTGGGGAAACCTCTTACAACCTTACCCAGCTCTGAGAAAAGATATTAAAGGAACCCCAAGGGAAAGTATTAGCCTAGACCATGAACCTTTAAGATTGTCTGGTCTGTCTATATCTAGGGACATAGTATCCACCAAATTCATGTGGAAAAAAAGACCAGTAAAGCCAGTTATGGACATTTCACCTCCATTTCTGTCCATCACCCAGCACCTGCCTTACTTCACCCCTGAATGCACATATTATATTTATTTCCTTTTTGCACAGCTCCCAGTCCTGGCTTTGTTTGATTATCTTTGGAGCTTATTCTGGGTTGAATTATACACTCCCCCAAATTCACATGTTGAAGTCCTAACCCCTAAGACCTCAGAACGTGACCTTATTTAGAGATAAGGGTCCTCAGAGGTAATCAAGTTACAAATAGTGTCTCTAAGATGAAATTTGGACTCAGACACACACAGAGGGAAGACAAAGTGAAGACATAAAGTGAAGACAGTTTTTTGGCTGGGCGCGGTGGCTCACGCCTGTAATCCCAGCACTTTGGGAAGCTCAGGCGGGTGGATCATGAGGTCAGGGGTTCCAGACAAGCCTCACCAACATGGTGAAACCCCGTCTCTACTAAAAATACAAAAATTAGTTGAGCGTGGTGGCAGGTGCCTGTAATCCCAGCTACTCAGGTGGCTGAGGCAGGAGAATTGTGTGAACAGGGGAGGCGGAGGTTGCAATGAGTCGAGATCACACCATTGCACTCCAGTGTGGGTGACAGGGCTAGACTCCATTTCAAAAAAAAAAGTGAAGACAGTTTTCTACAAGCCAAGGAGAGAGGCCTGGCACAGATATTTCTCTTTTGGCCTGAGAAGGAGCCAGCCCTGTGGAAGGAACCAACCCTGCTGACAGTTTGATCTTGGACTTCTGCCCTCCAGAACTGTGAAACAACAAATATTTGTCTTTAAGCCACCCAGTCTGTGGTAGTTTGTTATGCAGCCCTAACAAATAAATACAGGTCTGCTTCTACCCTTACAATGTGATTACATGTATTTTCTCAGCCTTATGGTGGACATCCTCAACTCCTCCTGGCTTTGAACTCCTGACTGCTGTAGATACTGCTCACATGCTGCTCAACCTCTTTTGTACCTTAGTTTTCATGAGGGGGAGAAAGAATGGGTTTGGATCTGAGAAAGGAGAAGAAGCCAGAATCTTAAAAATCCAACAACTATGGATAGATAACTCAAAATTGCAACCTATGTGTGCCTTCAAAGAAACACATTTCCAAAGAGGAAATACAGTTGCAAATCATCAGGTAAACTATATTATTATTTGTTTCATAACATTTTTATTTTATTAAACACTACCACATATCAGGTTTAGTAGAGTAATATTTATTTATTTAAGGCTAGTCAAGTGAAGCAGTGGAAGTGGAAAAGGAACAAAGAAATCTATAACTGGTGTGAGCAGTTAGTAGTAAACACCACTGCACTCAGAGCAGCCAAGATTTTACTCTGAATAATCTATACCAATATTTAATGCAAAATGGAAAGTTCCAGATGAAGAAAAGTACAAAATGTGTATTTACTTTGGCTAGTCACTCTGATTGACGCCATCAGCTACATTTGAAGATCCAGTAAAAGAAGCACAGACTGCTCATAAGCTTTCAAAGTTAAAGGAGATAAAAATAAATTTTTGTTCTTTAATTAAGATCACATCAATTGCATGATGACTTTTACACTGTGGTATAAGATGAAGAACTGTGAGTCAAGTGTGAAAAATATATTTTTATAGAAATGCAACCAAATGCTGCAGGGTTAAGCAGAGGCTTGATTCCAATCCCCTTTCATGGCAGTGGCATAGAAGGCAGGCAGACCTTAAAGTATTATGCCTTGATGGGCAGGTGGAATTAATTCTAAGAAAATCACCAACTTTCTGTAGTTACAGAAAATTGTTGAAGAGCAAATTGTTACTGACTATTGCAACTAATAATGTTTTTTGTTTGTTATTTAGAGACTGGGGTCCAGCTCTGTCTCCCAGGCTCGAGTGTAATGGTGCTTTCATAGCTCACTGCAGCCTCGAACTCCTTGGCTCAAGCAATCTTCCCGTCTTAGCTTTCCAAGTAACTGGGAATACAGGTGCATGCCATCACACCCAGCTAAATACTTTTTATTTTTGTAGAGACAGGGTCTCACCATGCTGTCCAAGCTGGTCTCAAACTCCTGGCCTCAAGCCATCCCCTCACCTCAGCCTCCCAAAGTACTGGGATTACAGGTACCTGGCCTAATAATGTTTTTTAAATGTAGATTTCAGAATATTTGGGGAGAAATATGAGTTATCTATGATGTAAAGCCACAGGACAATTTTTGAATAATTTATCCACGTTATAATAATGTCATTTATTTTCTACTACCACATCAAAAACCATAAACTCTCTTACAAAGCAGGTGAAGGAAAAAAAATAGAGATTCTGGAGACCCAGGAATTACGTCTTTTACTATACAACTTTTCCTAGGAGAAGCTCTGCATATGAGAAAGTTATTAGCTCACTCCTAACTGTTCTTCCTTTCTCATGTGGGTGTGGGAGGTATTTATTAATAGGCAGCAATATGTTTCTCACCATACAGCTCATTTAAATTGCTTTTGTAGAGTATCAAACATATTTACAAAATTGAGAGTCTTCATATAAAAAATGTACTATGGTATTCCTTTTATGCCAGGAACTAAATCTTAGGCATTAGGCGTTAGTTCAAAAGGAATATCTGTCTTTCTGAAAGGAATAGAGAATACAGTGAGAGAACTGGTATAATCCCTCAACTTACTGACATAGCAAAATGGGCCCAACTCTTTATGTTTTTACATATTTTTATAATTCTTTTCAGCGAGGGAGTCTTAAAGATTTTGTATTAAAGAAATTAACAGGTCCATAGAGCAGTTGGGCAATTCAGGTATTTTAAATATAAGATGTGACCAAGAATTTCAGTGGCTCCAATTCACTATAGTTTATTGAGATTATGTCATGAGCAAAAGATAGTCATTGGCTCAAGCAAGGAGACCAGTCGCAAGAAATCTGATTCTTTTCATTTGGTTTCACTCATAGGGGCTCAGAATGTCACAGCTGGAAGGCTAGACTTTCTCTAAGTGGACTATCACAAGGCATTGATGAGGTTGAGATTTATCCTTTAATTCAATATTTGCTAAATACCTAACATGTGCCAGGCATTGCATTATGCACTATGGGTAAAGAAATAAACAAGGCAGACCCAGTAGTTACCCTTAAAGACCTTGTAGTCAAAAAGGGATGATTAAATAATAACTCCCTTGAAGAGACCAACATTATGGGACAGAAAAGATAGATCGAGAACATCTAGAAGAAGCATCTGATGCAGATGTGGTGGGTTAGGAGGGCTTCCCAGAGCCTGAGAGACACCTAAGCGGATACCTAAAGGATAAGTAGAAGTTAACCAAGCAATAGCGATGAAGGAGGAGTGAGGAGTATGCAAGTTAGAGGGTGTGTGTGGGTGGGGTTTGCTTTTGGGTGGAGAATGATAATAGACTGAAGTGGGAAAGCCCATAGATGCCAGATCATGGTGGGCTTGGAGATCAGGTTAAGGAGGATCATGGCCATTATGCAACAGCAATGGGGAGCCACAGAAGGAGTTTAATCAGAATGACATGATCAGATTTGTGTCTTAGGAAAACCACTCTGCAGGGTGGCAAATGGATTGAAGGGCAAAAGGGGAGACTGGCAGCAGAGGGGCAAGTTAGGAGGCTGAACAATAATCTGGACTACAGAACCAGTGGATATGATGAACTGTCTTGGACTACTCCCTGAGATTAGGTGATGCATCCAAAGTGATTGATTGATTGATTATGGGAAATGAAACACCAGAAAGAGTCAAGGTTGTCCCCAAGTTTATGTTAACAGAAATATGAAAAATATGTAATAGGTAGTTAGGAAGGAACTCTTCTCTTTTTGGAATACTAAAAACTTGGGGATGTCTTAACAAATAGGAAATCCTTAAGAAGATGGAAGTATAATGCCACAAAGAGTATTTTTTTTCTACTTTAGATGAAGGATGCCTTTTCTAACTGTAGAGACCATGGTGTCACTAGATGCTTTTCAATATTCATTCAGGAGCAGAAATTTAGCATTTTAATAATCAGTCTAACAACAGTTTATAGGCTACAGATAACTGAATATCTCTCTTTGACACTGGTTGATGAAAATGTGAAACTGTTACTACCAAAAGTCATGCAAATTCTTACTGAATAAATGAAAATTTTGTGCACATCTGTAGTTTTTCCTAGAAGTTCAAGGATGCCTGCTTACATTCTGATCAATGGCAGTAGTTTATTCAGCCCCTAACTATGAATTAAATATACAGCTGCTGGAAATGTCAGCAAAGTCAGATGAAAGAACTCTGATTCACGGCTGTTACACTATTAAATAATCAGTGCTTATGTCACATTGAATTGATGTAACAGTGCCTTGTGACTGTTCTTCCTAGTGAGAGGCACTTTTAAAATACTCTACTTCATAGCTACATTAAAATCAAGAGGGCAGAATGGATAGATTATAGATACGGGTGGCTGAACCAATTGAATGAAGTCGCTTTTTTCAAATAGATGGTTCAGTCTTTCCTGTTTGTCTGCTTTGTGATAATTCTTGAACATCGCAGCTGATGCTCATCATATCTGTCATACTAGTAAACAATAATTAGACATAGGTTAGGTTAGATTTGTGAATCAAGCCACCATCTTAAAACAACACGATAGCCAATATTTTTTAATTTTTTTATAGTAATCATATCTGTGTATGGAAAATGTCCTCTTTCTATGGATATTTGATTAGGAGTTGCTGAAATATAAACTACCTTTTTACCAAATTGGCCTCTTCTAATAAAACAACAGGCAAAAATCCCTTCTGAGAAAGATACCGTTGTCAATAAAGCACAATTGTCAGAGGGACTGAGGGAGGAAAGAGGTGGAGGGAGGAGATGTGGGAGAGAAAGTGAGAGACTACATTTCTTCACTGTTAGTTATTACATAACGTGGTTATTAAACCTAACCACTTTCAACATGATTGGGAACTTCCTAAAACTGTTACTGATATAAAGAAAAATCCACCCAACAAATGCCACTATAAAGAAAGGGTTCTACTTCGCAAAGATATTTCCATACAATTCTCGCAGCAGAGTCCACTGTTATTTCAGTTATTAGAAAATCCACATACAGCAAGGTTTTCTTTCCTCCCTGTCATTTTAACAATAATCCTCCAGAATAAATATATCTGATCATAGTCCTTTAACTGTGTATGAGCAGCAGAGGGTCATAGGGAATATGAAGAATGGAAAGAACAAGAGAGTCTGAGCTGACTTAACCACAGATCTTTTGTTTTCCCTCTAGGTAGTGACATCAGAAGTCCCTGAGTTTAAGTCCAGGGTGTATTTTTCTTTCTTGAAAAGGTTATTTAGTACCTTTGAGCTCTAGTTTCTTCTTCTACAAAATAGAGTGCATGAATAGATTTCTCATGGGATTGTTGTGAATATTAAATGTATGTGAACTACCAGTCATATCCTAGGTGCTCAAACAGCAAGAACAAAATATGATACTCAGAAAACAAACTAGGAGATGTAAGAGTTAGGCCAATCATGAATTACACTTTCCTGTTTCTCCTAATGGGTTCAAAGTACTTTATCATATGTTAATTTCTTTTTGTCATTTTAGAATATTGGACTACTATTTCCAGCAATGTATTTATTATAATACAATTTCAGATCAGCAGAGCAATTTGGACTTCTGATACAGTGCACTCTTTTGCATTGTCTATTACCTTATTATAGGTTAATAAAGCAGTTTATGTGAAATATATCAAATAACAAATTATAAGATATCGTAAGAATGTAAAATGGAAGTTTATGGTTAAAATCTGTAATATTTTGTGGGCCCACACTAGCTGTGGATCTAGGATTTTGAAGACCATGAATATTCTTTCTAATGTTCTACGGACATGCATTCTGATGTTTTACAGACATCCACAGAAACCATTAGTTTGGTTCAACTTCTTCAAAATATCTTTTTTCCTTATTTAATTGTATTCATTTCTTTCATTTCAGTCCTAAAACTCTATTTTCTGTAGACAACAAACACTAAGTTGTTTTAGTGCAAATAAGAAGCCCAGAACTAATTCCAAAATAGTGCAATTGATTCCAGAAGAGTGCGATATGTTTCCTTGTTGACAGGAGTCACATGGGATGGATTTTTTTTGGAGACGGAGTCTCGCTCTGTCGCCCAGGCTGGAGTGCAGTGGCCGGGACCTCAGCTCACTGCAAGCTCCGCCTCCCGGGTTTACGCCATTCTCCTGCCTCAGCCTCCCGAGTAGCTGGGACTACAGGCGCCCACCACCTCGCCCGGCTAGTTTTTTGTATTTTTTTAGTAGAGACGGGGTTTCACCGTGTTAGCCAGGATGGTCTCAATCTCCTGACCTCGTGATCCGCCCGTCTCGGCCTCCCAAAGTGCTGAGATTACAGGCTTGAGCCACCGCGCCCGGCCAAATGTATCCTCATTTAACACACCAAAGAAAACTAAAAGTCTTCAAAAGAAAGGCAGGAAGGAAGAAAGGAGAAAAGAAGAAAACAAAAAAGGGATAGGAAGGAGTGGTTCATGCCTGTAATCCCAGCAATTTACGAGGCTGAGGCAGGATTGCCTGAGCCCAGAAATTTGAGACCACCCTAGGCAACTAGTAAGAGCCTATCTCTAAAATAATTTTTAAAAATTTGCTGCCAGTTACTCAGGAGGCTGAGGCAGGAGGATCACCTGAACCCAGGATTTTGATGCTGCAGTGAGCTACGATTGTGCTACCGTGCTCCCACCTGGGTGATAGAATGAAATGGAAAGAAGGAAGGAAAGAAAGAAAAAAGGGAGGAAGAGAGGAAGGGAGGGAAGCAGGGAGGCAAGGAAGGAGGAAGAAGTTCCTACCCTAGAAACTTGTAAACATGTCAAGATAGTCAAGGTCATTTACCGATTAGTGTTTCTAAGAGCTGAAGGTTTCACTTTAATAAGATTGTCCAAGTCTTGGCTGCTTAAAAGAGGGAGAGAAAAAAGTTCAGATTAGTAACAGGTTTTGGGGTTGTGCTAGGTCAATAAAGCAACATTATAAATCTACTTCATCCAGGGGCAACAGACAAATAAAAACATGAATTGACTGCTTCTATTTGATTACCTCTGATTGTTTCTGATTACTGCAGGATTTACTTTGATGAGGTTAGCAAGATCTTGGTTTCTTTAAATCAAACAATAAAAAGAGAGCAGGTTAATTATGAAGTCCTTTTGGTAATATCAGTAAGGTTATAAATCTGCTTGAAGTAATAATAAAACTTAATATTCTTTCTGACCAAAGCACATTAAAACAACATAGTTTTATTACCTTTGATTGTTTGTGAAAATTTCAGGATTCACTTTGATGAGTTTATCAAGATCTTGTTTTCTTAAAGTGGAAAAAATATTAAAGCAACTTGGATTAGAGATAATCATAGGTTTAAGGTAATCGGAAATGGAAAGAAAGGATAATGGTATAAGACATATTGTTTTAGTATGGACTAACCATGAAATATGTTTTCTAAACAATTTAGGGGATGAAGAATTATGCTTTATCAGAAGAAAACTTACTCTAATTTCATACATTTTATTGACAGAGCCTATCTACAAGGGCATGCTGGTTAAGTCGTCATAGCAAACATTTAGTAACCGACAATTGTTCATTCTTGAATGTATTAACATTATGAAGATACCAACTGATTTTAATATCCTTATTTTTAAAATCAGGTTAATCAACTAAGGATATCAATTTTAAAAAAATAAACTCTAAAATGGGGATTATTATTAATATAAGGCTTAGCAAAGAGAGTTCCAGCAATCCATCAATTTCAAAGTGTTCCTCTAAACTCATTTTAATACTTATTCAGAGAAATACATGGCAGTTACCATGGCAAGAGATTGCAGAACTGACAACACCTGCTTCCAGTACCATCTGGGAAACAATCTACATGTACCTCTCCCTGCAACAGTGCTTTTTCCTTACATAAAAATAAAATACATTTTATTCCTCAAAAAAAAAAAAAAAAAAATGCAAGGTCAGGGACCAAAAGAGCGTCATTTAGAGATGAATAATCAGAACGTCTGAGAAAAGGTCTGCATTTTCTTCCCCAGCCTTCAACCTTTCCATAGAATGTTCAAGGCTTCATTTAGTTTGATTTATTCTTCATGGTTCTCACCTCTCCATAGCCTATGGAAAGGCTCTAACTGAATTTTCCCTATTTTGAGCTTTCTTCTGTGATAATGTTCTCAACTGAACATAATAAATTGATATCTATAAATACTATTAAAAGAATGATTGACATATGAAAACTAACTATCCACAACATAATTTCCTTGTGTAAACCAATGACAAAATCTGTCATAAAACTAAACTGTGTCAGAAAGACAACAGTCTTTAAAATGAGGTTAATTTCACATATTATTATAAAATACAAAGAATAAAACTTTGTAGAGTGGACAGTATGTTCAAAAGCCACAATTTAAAAAAAATATACAATTAATCACAATATTGGTTAGTGTAACTACAGATAATATTTATGTGTCAGCAAAATTAAGAGTAAGTAACATTAAAAAAACCCCAAAAATCCACTATAACTTCCATTTTCACTGTCCTACTGAGCACAAAAATTTAATTTACCTAATACTCTAGAACAATGATATACTAACCACTGTTACATAAAGCCCAATAAGAAACACATTTTACATCACAGCCTAAAACTATCTTTTACCGACAGCCACACACACACACACACACATGAAGACATACATTTTATGAAATAATATTCTTACTACATAAGAACTCTCATATTTTCTGTTCCGTTCATTCTATTTAATTAAGAGAAAAATGCTGATTGCCATTCACTAAATTAATTGCAAGACCCTTTAATGGGTTGCAACCCACATTTGAGAAACACTAGCTTAGAAAACATAAATATATGCTATATTCTGCCACCACTCCTGTAAAGACAACACCATGTGTTAATGAAACAAAAATCTCAGGAACAGTCTGGAATTGCCTTGATTGATAGCATCATGCAATTTTTGCAAACAACAAATATGTAGATTTTTTTCAGGCCCTAGATCCTGCAAAGCAAGCATATCTAAATTTTATCCAGGAAAATGTAACATTTTTTCTCTCAAGTTACTATTTTTATTTAGCTTTAAGAATGTAGTAAAGGATACATTAGGATATTTAGGTTATTATTACTTTCATGCAGTTTAAAAGCTGTAAAGTGTTTTGCAATCATTTGCACATTTGTGCCATTGTAATCTACGAAGCAGTCTTTCAAGTGACCCTGTAAGAACAGTAAAAAACACCTCCTGGTCATCCCACAGCAAGAGCAACACTCCTATCTTTACAGCCTCTGCTATTTCCCAAGGTGCTTAATTAATTTTTATAGACTTTAAGATCAAAGTCTGTGTGCTGTGATGTAAAGACTAGGAGTTGGGCTGGGAGTTAGAAGATCTCACAGATGACTGTGAGATTTTTGCCCCTGGTCTCAGTATTCTCATCTGTAAATGAGGAGGTTGCATTGGATAATCTCCAAGGCTCTGTCCATCTCCAAACACCTCCTCCTAGGACTCCATGAATACGAATTTTACTGCCTCTGTGTTTATTAATTAGCTCTTCAATATCTCTCCCTTTTAAGAATGCAACTCATTGACAATATATTCTATATTCAGCAAGCAGTACATGAGTGCTCCAAAATGTAATATATTAAACTGACAACCTATTATTGTCTTGGTGTAACATCTCTGTGCCCCTGGTACATAATTAGCTTTAATCTATGTTAATTGCCTGCTGTTAATAAGATTGAATATGCCTACTGAATTCTCTTTTTGGCTTCCACAACCTATAATTATACCTAATGTACAAGTAATGATACCTGGTTGTAAGCTGTGAACCCAGTAGGTGCTCAGTAATTATTCACTGCCTAAGAGATGATAGAACTACTATCAGTCTTCCACTAATTTTTTCTGTGGCCCTGCTCAAATCACTTAACCTTTCTGAGTCTTAATTTCCTCTTCTGCAAAATGAGTAGATTCATCTGGAACACTGGTTTTCAAAATTATTCAAACTACTGGGCCAAGATATCCTAAGGTTCCTTCTCTCTATCTCCAAAATTTAACAATTTGTATACGTACCAACAGAACTTAAAAGGGGAAATCATGAAACCGTTCTTAAGATGTATTTATATATAAAACAGTAATGTGTAATGATATTAAGTCTTCGATTAACTATAGACAAAAAGTGAATTTCATTATCTTACTGACATTACTTCAAGAAGAATTATTAAACTTTAGGTCCATCACCTTGCTGAGTGCAGTAAACCTCTCAAGAATAATGAACCTCATAAAATTTCCACTGACTATCAGAAAACTCTAAAATGAGGTGAATGATATTGCTAATGATTAGTCTAATGAAGGGTCTAGGTCTTTTTTCAAAAAAATTAACTACCATTAATAAATTATCATCAATTTCAAAGACAAAAGTATTAATTTCAATACCATACAAAACAAAACATCAACAGCTCCTAGACTACCTATGTTCCTTCCTGCGCATTTCTCCAACCGCTCTGTTCAATTCCTTTACTGGAGACTTAGAGAAGAGAAAGCACCGCCATACATTGTTTCCAGCTGCCTCTCTTTCTTGCAATTAACAAATATTGAGACATCTAGGTTTCCACCTGTGATGATATTTTGAGATTTGCATTCAATTTGCCCATAGAATAATTCTAAATCATTTCTATTAATTTGGGGTTTACTTAACGAGAAACATAACAAAACTCACATCCATCTCTTACCCATCAGTGTTTTTGACAACTTTGGGGCTGACATTAATGTGTTCATCAAGACCTTGTTCACTGCGAAAACAAAATTAGAGGAAACTGGCAAATTTCATACCGGCATTTCTTTTTTTTGTTTCGACAGGTGTAAATCATTCAATAGAATCCTAGTGTAAAAAGTCATGAGTTTACTGAGTTTCCAATTTATATATATTAGTTACCACTTTTTTAATCCTCAAAACAACTCTTGACATCAACATTACCAGCCCTACCCCCACCCCCACTGCCTTTATAAACAAAGATATTGCACTTCAGAGGGATTAAGGCATTCCCTGGGGCCAGATACCTAAGAAATGGCTGAGGGTGAACCAAAATTCCAACCACAGGAACTGGACCACAAACTCCACACTCCTTTCCCCAACATCCTCCCTCTGTCTCATGTTCATAACAATCCCTCACATCCATACAATGCTTTTCACCTATGTTATCTTCACAGCAATTCAATGAGTGATAGTTTGGGGTTTCTCTGCCATGCTTTTAGTGACTTGTGTCCAGTGTATAAAGGGTCTTAATTTCTCAAGAACAGAAGTAAATTCAATGTCACGCAAAAAATATTCTAATCAAACATAAGAATATTATGTTGTCAGTTTTCTTGCCAGTCATTTAAATATTAATCTCTGGGTTTGTGAGAGAACAGAAAGCCAATATTTACTGATTTCATCAGTTTTATGAACTTGTAATTTACTATGAATTTATGATTATAATTTAGTTATGCTATTACTGTGTCAAAGGAGTTTCTAAAGTAGTAATTACACAGAATTATCTTCAATATTATCATCTTCAACAATAATATAATGAAATTAATGAAACCAATAATAGATAAAAAAAATCTATCCAGCATTATTACACATCAACTTGTTCTCATTTTTTTTTCATGTCCCCTTTCAAAATGTCTTTAGTCAACTAATTAATCTTATTTTGGGGCATAAATTGGAGACTTGCTAAGAAGTCTTCAACAATCTTAATAAGCTTACCTTTTGTTTGCTGAAGGGATCACTTTGATAAGATTGTCCAAGTCTTGGTTCCTAAAAAAATGTTAAGTTTCAGTAGCTGACTAAGTCAACTAAAATCCAATAATTTGTATATTTTTTCAGCCTTAATATTAACCAAATGATTGTTGCTAATTTAAAACTTCATCTACACTTAAATTTTTAGCCTTATGTAAAGACAGGTAGCTACTATCAATTCATTTCTTGCATACATTTGTGTATATGATAATTTAATTTAGTTGTATTCTTGTTTCTTTCAAGTCAACCTCAAAGCAGAATTATTCCTAAACTCTTTATTTTACATACTTTATCTGTGTGGCAGAATTAGATCATTTAGAATATTTTCTGGAGGTTATAATGAACGAGAGAAAATATAAAATTATTCATTATATCCATATGTTCCTTGCTCCCCTTCTTCCACAACAAACAAAAGCTGAGATTTTTTGTAAAAAAAAAAAAAAGAAAAAAAAGTCATTTTCTGATTCTAAGTTATGTAGGTAATATATATGATATAAATATGTAATATTCACACTACCCCAAGATATTAAATCACTTCAGAATCACACTTCATGCAAAGCTAAATTAGAGCAAGCAAGGCATCAGTTTATATAATTTATGTTTCTATTCTAAACACTCAAATAGGCATTCATCGCTCTACAGAGATGCTGCTGTTGTCACAGTAATGATACCAACCCTAACACCAAAGACCTGAATAGGAAGCCTAATTTGATATACTTTATTATTGGATGATATGTTATATATCCTGGAGAGAAAATAATTGGAAAGACTTATATCTTAACTAATCCTTAAAACTAATCTATAGGTTCATTTTATCATGTGCGTATCCTTCCATGTAAATTATTATATTCTATTACATTGAACTGTTTAGAATTGCCATTTTGTTGGTCAAAAATAGTTGAATGTCAGTAATTTCATAAGATTCAACCTCCCAGGAAAATTTATTTGCTATCTTCTTCACATTGAGTAGTGCTATGGGAAATTAACAATAAAGAAAAAATTGTTAAGAGTAATAATAATACTAATAGATAATGTGTAATAAGCACGTGAACACTAAGTGTTTTACAAGCATGATCATGTTTAATTTTTGTAGTAACTCATGAAGAAATTAACTCTTACAATCCTGATATTACATATAAAAAAGCTGAGGTATAAGGGAGGTTAGGCAATTTGTCCAAGACTACACAGCTAGCAAAAGGTCCTCTGAACTCAAAAAATCTCACTACCAAGTAAAATAAATAGACACACAACCAAATGCAATACATGGCAGCATGTGGCTACCAAAATACAGCCTCAAACATTATAAAGGAAAGGGCATGAATAATCAGGCCATCTTCACCTTTAGAAACTAAGTCATCTTGGGAGAGGGAAAAGGCAACTGTCTTTCACTGAATCTTAATCTGTAACGTAATTATATGGTTTCTGGATTTAGTGTCTGACCCTCAATAGTAAAACTAAAGTTGTATTAATATATGCCAAATCAGGGGGGCAGTAGGGTAGTAGGCTGTATTTCAGACTCCACCTCAACTACATTCAGCTTTGACTCTCTTCACCCGCTCAAACAAAATACTATGTAGTCTAGGGGTCAGCAAACTATGAACCTCAAGCTACATCCAACTTGCAGCCTGCTTTTGTAAATAAAGTTTTATTGAAACACATCCACGCCCATTTGTTCACAAGGTACTAATGGCTGCTTTCACACTATTGGCAGAGATACTTACTTAAAAACAGAGACAATTTTGGTCCCTGAAACCAGAACTATTTACTATTAGCCCTTTAAGAAAAAGTTGCTGACCTCTGATCTGGTCTAAATAAGCTGTTTGATAGCCACATACTTCAAAATAGACGGTATTCCAATATGCAAAGTAAGATAGGAAATCTGCTGAGAGAAGATATATATCTTGGTATCTTTTATATCTAACTCATGTTCAAATTCATTTAACAATATACATTTACAAGTTGGTGATTTTATTATGCCTGTTTATTTATTTAACATGATATGCCTTAGATAAAATTCTTTCTATATAAAAGAAAAATGTCATTCTTTTTTCAATAAACTGAGAATAATTTTTTAAATGACTTCCCAACTTTAAGAATTGTTTGGGTGGTAGACAATAAGAAGAGAGGGAATACGTGATGGAAGAAGAAGGAGGAAGAATTTTTTATCATATGAAGACCTTTTTTATGCTACTTAGATCTGGGAAATTGTTTGGGATGATGTTTTGTCTCATGAGGAATTCCCGTTAATTTTTAAGGAAATCCTCAGCATGGAACACAAATCTCATACTGGTAAGAGATCATTCCTGTATTTCAAGGAATTCTCTCTCCCATGGCCAGAGAGCCTTGAGCACATGCTTGAACACTAAATTTCTGACACAGAATCTGCTGATTTGGGTCCCATCATTGGTTGTCTCTACGGTGGGACGATGCAATTTATTTATTTATTTATTTTTGAGGCGGAGTCTCGCTCTGCGGCCCAGGCTGGAGTACAGTGGTGTGATCTTGGCTCACTGCAAGCTCCGCCTCCCAGGTTCACGCCATTCTCCTGCCTCAGCCTCCCGAGTAGCTGGGACTACAGGCGCTGCCACCACGCCCGGCTAATTTTTTGTATTTTTAGTAGAGACAGGGTTTCACCGTGTTAGCCAGGATGGTCTCGATCTCCTGACCTCATGGTCCACCCGCCTCGGCCTCCCAAAGTGCTGGGATTACAGGCGTGAGCCACTGCGCAATTTATCATGTTTTTAAGTTGATTAGGAAAAAAACGGGGGAGAAGTTCCATAAACCTTACCCTTGGTGAGTTGTGTTTCTTTCAGGAGCCACTTTGATGAGGCGGTCGAGACTTTGGCCCCTTAAAAACATAGAAAACCAGATCAGTGGTAGATTTACCACTAATTTCAAGTATTTGTTAATGGTTTCAAGTATTTGTTAAAACTGAGAAATACTTTTATTATAAAATATTTATCAAAATAATAAAATTAGAGATCATCTCAGAGGGCTGGGGGTTTTCAGTGTTGACTGTGAATATACATATAGGGACCTAACTAAAACTGGAGAGAAATAATGAATAAGAACTTTTAGAAAATGTTGGATGTGCCAGGCCAGGCACTCTTCTTAGTGATTTACATGATTTGTCTAATTTAATCCTCACATCAATCCTATGACATAGGAAGTATTCATAGAAAGTATTATTATTCCAGTTTCATAGAGGGAATAACTGAGACACAGAAAGCTTAAGTAATTTTCCCACATGGCTAGTAGTAGCAGAGCTGGGATTTAAAGCTAGGTAATCTGGCTGCAGAATGCCTGTGCCTTATCATGACACCAAACATCTATTGGAACTTAGTAACTGAATTAGACTTGGGAGTATTGAGAGAGCTCCTGGTGCCATTTCCTCACTTTGCAGATGAGAAACTGAAGCCTGAACAGAAGTGACTAGTTTGAGCACACACAGGTAAGAGGAGCAGAGACAGGCCTATACCCACAACTACGGGGTCCAATCTAATTCTCTTTCCCCTCTACTGTGTCATCCCTTCTGCTTGAGAAAAATAATAAATCAATGAATAAAAATGTCCTGTCCATGGTGGGAAAACAATTTTATTCCTGATTAGTCAAAGAGTACTCTCATTGTATCAGAAATTGGTTGACCAAAATTTTTAACATTTCAGATGTGAAGTAGGCAGGGTTACACGGCTTCTCTTGAAGGATCATTGGGTTCAGCATCAGTCAGCCAAAACGAGGCTTTAATGATACTTTTAGGCATTGGTTACTATGAAACAAAAAAAGGGAGCTTACTAAATCTTACCCTTGAGTACTTTTTTCTGTTCCTGGATTCACTTTGATGAAGTCATTGAGGTCTTTGGAACTTCAAACAAAAAACATGATAAATAAAAATGGAATTAAATAAATTGGCTGTTTCGATTTAAAGGATATATGTACTCAAGATAAATTTTACTATTAAGCTTTGAGATAAATTGATACAAGACTATGCTCTTAATTTAAAAGACTAAACTTTGTGACCTTCTTACCAATCACTGGTACACTGATGTAGTTTCTCATTTACCCCCAAAATAAAACCATATAATTAGGGCAAGACTCCATTTAAAAAAATCAGTTAATGAATGACATAATAATCTGCTAAAAACTCTCACCTGGTTCCCCTAAGCATTTCATCTAATGTTACAGCTATAACTAAACTGTTTTGTTAATCATTTCCATTTGTAATATCCTTCTTTAAAAAATGGATTTTATATCCATTATTTCATTCATTCCTAACAACTATCAAGTGACAAAAATCAAACATCATCATTATTATTATTATTATTGACATGGTGTTTGACTCTGTAACCAGGCTGGAGTGCAGTGGCTGGATCTCGGCTCATTGTAACTTCTACCTCCTGGATTCAAGCGATTCTCCTGTCTCAGCCTCCCAAGTAGCTGGGACTACAGGTGCACTCCACCATGCCTGGCTAATTTTTGTATTTTTTATAGAGACAGGGTTTCACTATGTTGGCCAGGCTGGACTTGAACTCCCAACCTCAAGTAATCCGCCTGCCTCGACCTTCCAAAGTGCTGGGATTACAGGTGTGAGCCACCGTACTCAGCCAAACAAATATTATGATCCTCATTTTATAACTAAGGAGGCTGTAGCTCAGCATTCAAGGGACTTGCTCAAGAACACCAAGCTAGTAAGTAATGATGTTCAGACTTTCTGATCCCAGTCCAAAGGTTTTTCAACACATCTTCTTTCCTGAGTACCACAAATGGATAGGGAAGAGGAAGGAAGAGAGGTAAGACATAGTCCTCACCCTTGGTTACTTCTGTTTACTTCAGGGGTCACTTTGATGAGATTGTCAAGACTCTGGCCCCTTTAAAACATTGAAGGAATGGTAAGATTGACAACATGTAACAACGGTAGACTGACAACAAGAAGATAAAGCTGTTCATTAAAACTCAGAAGCAGTGTAAAAACTCATTGAGATCATGCCAAGGAGTTGAAGATTGAAGATTGTGAAAGGTGACTGCAGAAGTGTGTAGGGATTTGTACATCTCTGAAATTCACTGAGACTCAGGGAGACAGTATTTTAGTCTCAGAGCCATTTGGCCGCTAGCAAGTACTGCACTAGGATTCTCCTACTTTTACACACTAAATGCTACAATTTTAGCTTTTACCAGGTGCACAAAACATTTTTGTAACTTATTCTATATATTTGTTTCATGAAATATTCCAGAAGGGATACTCTTTATCAACCTTCAACATGTAGAACTTTAAAACCAGCTTTGGAGAATCCATATTTTGTAAAATTGGTATTCATTAGCAGATTTTTTCTATCACAAAACTGTATTAATACACCAATTTGTTAAAAATCTATGATATGCAACCCAGTAATTGCTTCTGGTACTTATAACTGTGTTAGAATTATGAATTTTGACTAGTTGTATTTGGCAACAAACAATAGGAATATTAAAATCTACAGAGTTCTGAAACATTCTGAAATGTAAGATCTATCAACTATAATATAAAGCACAACACTCTGGCTGGGAATGGTGGCTCATTCCTGTAATCCTAGCATTTTGGGAGGCCAAGGTGGGAGGATCACTTGAGCCCAGGAAGTCCAGGCCAGACTGGGCAACATAGCAAGATCCTGTCTCCATAAATTTTTTTTTAAAAAATTAGCCTGGCATGGTGGTGCACACCTATGGCTCCAGCTACTCATGTGGCTGAGGTGAGAAGATCCCCTTGAGCCCAGGCTTTTGAGGCTGTGAGCTGTGATTGAATCACTGCACTCCAGCCTGGGACAGAGCAAGACCCTGTCTGAGAAAGAAAGAAAATAAAATGAAATAAAATAAAATTCCATGCAGTCATTGAAAACATTTTAGTAGTTTGCTGTTACTCTTTAGCATACGTCGGTTTCTGATCTTAGTGGAATTTTGCTTTTCTCCCTGCATCTACATGTGTTTTCTGCATACCAATAGCAGCAATAAATGCTGCTCTGATCTACAGACGATGCCACATAGGGAAAAGAATACCACAGGAAGGCCTTTTTGCACTGCGTCTCCATACTCTGTGACTCTATTAAGGCCATGTCCAAAAGCCCCAAGGTTTTGTCTATACAACATCAAAGATACAGATATTTGAAAGCAACTAGATGTTGATTCAAGTCTTTTATTTGTATCCAGATGTCTGAGAATGTGATATACAGACTCAAAGTAGCAATAATTACTTTGAACCTTTGTCATGCAAATAATGAAACAATTAGCCCCACAGAAGCAATCACTCCACTGCAGATTACTCCTTGTTGATTTCTGCCCAAATGAAGTATGTGGGATTTGAAGGCCAGTGACTGAGAAAAAAAAAAATCCCGGGATGCTATTTCCAGACTTGTGTATTCAAAAAAATAACAAAACGGTAAGCATTATAACTCCTCCCTTTGGGTTGGTTGTGGAATTTGCTTTAACTATATTTTAGGACTTGATCTCTTTAAATATTAAATAAAGCACATAATAAAATAAGGTTATTTAAATCTCATAGTTCATAAAGTCCATAAAGAAGAGTAGATTAATGTAGTAATCTACTATTAATGTAATAATGTAAAATAATATGAGGGTTTATGTAAAGCAATACCTCATAGTATATGTATCTTCAGTATTATGGGTTACTTCAATCCACCCTCATAGTATATATATCCATACCTCATAGTATATACCTCATAGTATATATATCTTCAGCATATATATATGTTTTGGAAAGCCCACTATGGGCCAGACCCTGCCCCAAGCTCTGGGATAAATGTGAAATATAGACAGCGGATGGAACCTCACGAGGCTTCCATTTCAACTTTGGAAGAGTCAGGCAATATACAATTCAACAAATAAATGAATACCACAATTCCAAATAACAATATATGTTATGAGAAAAATAAAAAAGAGTGGTTGGTGCCTGCAGTAGTGGGGCTGGGGAACAGGACAGTGACTTAATTATATTCTGTGGTCAGAAATGACCTGTTGGAGAAGGTGACGATATGGGGATTGAGCATTCCAGGAAGTAGGAACAGCATATGCTGAAACCTTAAGGCATGAATGAGTCTGGAATAGAAAAATATCAGCTTGGCGAGGCTTTACTGAGAAAGTAAAAGGCCATTGCTTTATTTTTAAAAGATCTACAGACTTCATTATGTTCAGAAAAAGGAAATGACAACTACTATTCTCAAAAGCCCACAGGAAGTACACACATACAAATATAGACACATGTGCTATGTACACACTCACACACACACACAGGTACATACACATCCATGTACATATGCACTCATATACACACAAAAGTATATTTATACATATACTCATGAAAACACAAGCAATATGCATACATATGCAATCACATACATGCACAATGTACACACATGCAATGCGCAGACTCATGTACATAGGCAATCACATATGCATATAGACACATACATATATACATGCACATGAATGTACACATGTACAAAAACATTTGTATGCATGCATACACACATGAGCATAGGAATGCCCACATATACACACACCAATATATGAAGAAAAATAAGTCCTGATTGGAAATATTATTATCATTATTTTTTGAGACAGAATCTTGCTCTGGTGCCATCTTGGCTCACTGCAACCTCCAACTCTCCGGTTCAAGCAATTCTCCTGCCTCAGCCTCCCGAGTAGTTGAGACACCTGGCTAATTTTTTGTATTTTTAGTAGAGATTGGGTTTCACTGTGTTAGCCATCATGGTCTCGATCTCCTGACCTTGCGATCTGCCCGCCTCAACCTCTCAAAGTGCTGGTATTACAGGCTTGAGCCACCGTACTCAGCCTGGAAATATTATTTTTAATAAAAATTAGAAAAGGAAACATGGATTTTTCTTGGAAAGTCGATATTAAATATTTGAACACTAAATTATGAAGAAAATATAATTCACTTGAATATTGTTGCAACAATTACTTGTATCTACTATATGCCTGGCATGAGAATCTTATGATCCCTCTTTTGTAAATGAGTAAATTGAGGTACAGGGACACAGTTAGCAAGTGATAGAGCCAGAATTCGAACCTATGATTTTTGGATTCCCTGCTCGCATTCACCACCTCAGGTTACCTCCCTGAACCACCCAAGTACTGAAGGAAATCAATGCTTTCTTCTCCATCTATGGGTTGCAAGCTTGTGCAAGCCTGGAACTCATTGGGTCGTTGTGCCTCTGACCATGCCACACCTACACAAACAGGGCAGGCTTGACAGTGTGCAAACCAGCTTTTCAACTACCTAAGCCTTTGCCCTCCCAACTGGCCTGCAGGCATCCTTGACACATGTTAGAACTGACAAATAATATCATGAACTGAGATAATTGAATGGAAAGGAATTCAAGGGAAACGACATACAATTATATGTTACTGTTTCCAGCAACATACCAACAAATTCAGTTTCAAAAATATTCCATCTGCCTTATAAAGAATAAAAAGCAAGAAGATATAAGCTCTCATGACTTACTTGACAACTCATGGGCAAGAACAAAGTACACTTTGTTAAGCTCTTCATCTTTAAATACACACCACACTATATGCACATACACACACTAAACACAAATACACCACACACGCACATGTAGATCATACATATACACATCCACACATGCACGTATGCATACACACACACACTTACACACACCCATTTATACACACATGCACTTAAATCCACATGCTACTGATACACATGCACATACACTCACACACACTACTTACATCTACATACATATGCACTTACACATACACACATGCACTTATATATAAACATACTACTTATATATTCACACACATACACTAATACATGTACTCACGCTAGCATACAAAGAAATAAATCATTTAGTTCAGTAGAGAAGATCAGCCCAAATCTCATTTAATTTCTCAAATTTATTTGATAACAAACTTTGCCCAAGAATAAAATGCTGGAGATTTAGGTGTATCACTTGCACAGAATTACTTAATATAAGGTGTTTAGAGAAAAAAGAGCTCAGTTTGTTTTGGCCTGAATTCCAATTTGCTGTCCTGAATACCAACACTCAAAATTCTAATGTGCTTCTAAATGCCAAACAAAGGGGAGAGGGGAACTTTAAATGCCTTACCTCCTAATATTTTTATTTGTTTCAGGATCCACTTTAATAAGCCCATCGAGGTCTTGTTTTCTTTGGAAAAGGAAATTAATTTTAATGAATGATGTTAAAATATAGCACTAATCAGATGAATAATGGCTGGAAAAATTAAGAAGTGGTAAATATACAAGTTTTCCATATCAATGTAAAATTTTAAAGCTCTAAATGAAAATGAAAATTATTCTCTTATAAATTGAGCTGAAGACCATTTAAGGTTGCTTATTTGTTAGTAATAAATGTGATTTTTTGTTTTGTTCTCAGAATGCATAAGTATATATGAAACTTGTTATTTAACAAAATCAACTTTGTCTTCAGATATATCTTGTTAGAACACTCCAAGCAGGCAGCATTAAAGTAACATTAAGTTAGATTAAGTTCTACACCAGACCCAGACAGTATAAATTTCTACTCAACAAACTGGATACAATTGCCTATTCTGTTTTTAAGTGGTAAGAATAATGTTGAGGATCATAACTTCATAATAATAATAATTTAACAATATTAACTAAAAGAATAAGAATGTATGCTTTCATATAAACTCAGTTATCTACCTAGCTCAAACCCTTTTAAATATCAGTTCCTTCAGAGTAGATTATGGTGAGCAAAAAAGGGCAAGAAAAAACAGCTCGCATAGTAGAAAAATTAATGATTCACTCCCCAGGGGGACACAGGCCACCCCATTAAAATACTTTGATACCATAAAAGGCAGAAGCAGTATCTAAAAGGGACAGGAGGGGGAGGCAGAAGCACTGTGATTGGGTGCCATTGCCATGTCAACACAGCTCTGAACAGGAGACAAAGTGGTAAGAGGTCCTCACTACCCCTGTGTGTGCCAGCCCAGCCTCCCCTGGGCTGCCTCCTGAGACCACCACCCTTAGAGATGTTGAATTAGCAGAGCTTTAGAGAAGTTGAATTAGCAGAGCTTCAACGATGGCTCACTCTTGGCCATCTCTGTCATTTTGGAAATACGCTTTGACGATTTTGTCAAGACTGTGCATTCTTTAGGCACAAAAAATTCAATTTGATCACTTACTCTGAAGACAAATCAAAGCCCAAATTCTGGGCAAAAAGGCAATTTACTATCAAACATTAAGACAATGCTTCAAAAGTTAGTGGTTTTATTGAGGGCAAGGAGGGATGGTCGTGAGGCCTATCTTTATTGTCTAATTCCATGCTAATAAAATATTTTATGAAGCTAAAAAGTCAAATTATTTTATCTTCTGATTGACATGTAACAGAAACCATAATTAAAGACATTAATTATTCTTACCCGGTGGTATTTTCATTTCCTTTGGGATTTACTTTGATAGCATTATTATCAACATCTTCACTTCTTTAAAAAAAAAGGTTTATATCAGTTTCAAAACATTCCCATAATATTAGACACATACATCTTCTGTATTCCCAATGATTAATTCAAGCTTTTGGAGAAAATTATTATACTGACATTAAATTGGCTTTTAGGATAAAAATTGCCTATCAATAACTCAGCTTAATTAATCCTTAGGATTTTATTGGGTTATATGTAAATGTAAATTTGGATCGAATATACTGTATGTAGATTCTTTGAAGTGAAGATCAGGGCACCAGGGATTAGACACAGAAGAGAGAAGCCAAACAAAGATGTGATGCCCTCAATATCACATAATTAATATGAGAGAAAATAACCAATATTTAGAGACATCTGTTCAGTTCTCACCTTCTGCTCATTTTATTCATCCTGGCATTCACTTTAACAACAGATTCGAGATCCTGTCTTCTTTGAAAAAAACAGCAAAACTTGTCAGTTAGGTTACAGTACAATTTTCTCTGAAATCTGTGTAATCAAGAATGTCCCTGAATGTGGTGTCAGGTGTTTTCAGGACAAAATGACCAGGAAGAGCTTTGATGTAATTATCCTCAACTTACCTTTATTAATTTCCACAACAGCATTTCATTTAAACGAGTCTAAATCAGTTTAGAAAAACTTCTCAATGTGGCTCTCACTGTGCAATTTTGTCCTTTATATTTCTTAACTTAAATTAAAATTTGACTCATCTCTTAATTATTTAAGAAAATATGGAATAAGAGATTATGTAGCAGGTTTTCTTGCACCTACTTCAATGTAACTCAAATCAGAATACGATGAAGGAAACAGCACTCATCGTATTCCTTTTGCCTGCTAGGTCTGATGGGTCAAAGCAGTACAAGAGTTCACTGTCACAAAGGAAAGCATAGCACTCCCATTCCTAATGAGGTATAAAAAGCTAACCTGAATAAAAAGAGCCCCATCAAGGTAGGAGATTTACTTACCCTTTCTCGTTTTTGTCAGTCCTTTGATTAACTTTAATTGGACTTCCAAGGCTTTGGGTTCTTTACAACATTGGGGGGAAAAAAGAGAAAGAGCAACTCAGTGGTATATTCAGAATCTTGTAATGACAACAGCAGATTTCCCACCAGAGAATCTCGTAAGATGTATTCAGTGCCTAAAGGATCAGAAGTCCTTGGAAATATTGAATTCAAGTGGCTCTATCCATCATGCAAAATGCATAAGCAGCAGCCTGAGTCTAAGATATCAACCATTACTCAGTCATGATAGAGTCAACTTAAAAAGTTTTAACCAATGTCTTGGCTGCTGCTTTCTTGGAGGTGGGTTAGTGGGAGGCTTTTAATACATATATTGAGATACTGATTTTAATACATATATTGAGATACTGTCTTATTTAAGCATGAAAATCATTTACATCAGGGGTGGAAATCAATTGATCAATATTTTAAGTCTAAATACTTTGAGAATTTAGACAAGTCATTTCTCCTAAAAAGTTAGCAGGGTCTGAAGTCACCTTGGTAAAGTCAAAATAAGTGTTATGGTCCCAGCACTTTATATAAATGAAATAAAACTCTCACATGCCAGTGACTGACAATCACTAGCGAATATGACAGCTAATCTCTTTAAATTCCCCCAAGCTTCCAAGTATTATGCTTTGCCATTTTCACCTCTCTCTGATTTCTCTGTGATAAGACTGTCAATATTTTAAGTTATTTCAATGTGAGAAAGAAGGAAGGGAAGAAGAAAAAAGAACTAGGACTTTTTCCCTACCATGCAGACAAGATCAGTTATTCCTGCACCAAAACTCAGTTGTTATCAAATTATCCCAGATTATAAATCTTTTTCCTAGCCCACAAAATGATCTACTTATGATGCTCATCCTACTTTTCCTTTTGTCTACCACTTTTGCAGAACTCTCCAAACTGTTTTTGAAAAATATCTGGAAACTCATCTATTCCTAGAAAGCTCATATATCCATGAACAACAACAACAGCAAAAGACTATTTTTCTACTTCATCTATTCCACATTTGAAAAAGTCACCTGCAATGTTGGCATGTTTACATTACAGTCATAAGTTGTTAATAAGCATTCAATGCCTGTGTGATGGTTACTGCCAACGCTTTTCATCATATGGACTTTGTTAAGTGTTCTATATCAGAAAGGGTTAAGAATGCATCGCCAAGATTGGCTTGGAAAGCTAGAATGCCATCCTCGGCATAGACTGGCACAGATAAATGGTTTTTAAAAATAACTGTGACAACAGAAATAATTCTCATGTTAGAAAGGCAAATTTCATGACTAACCAAATACAAAGTAAACAGCCAATCTGGAAGGCAAAAATAGTAGAGATCTCATAAATCCTTGCCCTTTGCCATTCTTGACTATTCTGGGATTTTCTCTAATGAAACTGGCATGGCTTTGGTTTCTTTCAACAAGGAAAATAATATCAGTCATGTAAGTCAATTATCTAGTGTATCAGTCAGGCTAGAACTACCAGGTAACCTCTTAAATGCTATCAGTTCAGTTACTAATAATTAATTAACCCATTTTATGATTTAAAATAAATAAAAGCCTAGTTTTGCATTTAAAGATATTTACAAATATGTATGAAGAGATATGCATATGAAATGACTCAACTAAGATTCCAACTGAGAAGTGCCTTATACACTCTAAAGACTTCAGTGGTGGCCAGGCGTGGTGGCTTATGCCTGTAATCCTAGCACTTTGGAAGGTCTAGATGGGCAGATCACATGAGGTCAGGAGTTCAAGACCAGCCTGGCCAACATGGTAAAACACCATCTCCACTAAAAATACAAAAATTAGCTGGACATGGTGGCGGGCACCTGTAATCCCAGCTACTTGGGAGGCTGAGGCAGGAGAATCACTTGAACCTCAGAGGTAGTGGCTGCAGTGAGCCAAAGAAGAGCCTCGGAGAAAGACTCTTATCTTAACGAAAAAAAAAAAAAAAAAAAAGGCAGAGAGACTTCAGTGGTGAGGGACTATGCTCCTAAATGCCTTATTATAAATGTATTTAGTTTATAAATCAACCTATTCTCCACTACTCTTAACAGCTAGTTGTGTTTCTTTCCATTTTAGATATAAAGGGGAACTGGGGGATCATCTAGGTCATATCCTTCATTTTATAGAATGAGGAAACACGGATGTCCAGAAATTACACAGCTTGCCCAGAGTCACCCAGATTGATGTTGGTGGCAGAGCCAGCACCAAGACACACACTATCTCTGGACCCCAGTCTGAGGCTTATTCCACCAGCCTGCCTGACCCTTCTCCTAAGCAGGAGGTCTCTTCCAGAAAATAGTATACTGTCTGGGACTCAATCAAAATGATCTGTCTTAATAAAATCTTACCCTTTGCCATCTTTATCTGTCCGGGTACTCACATAGATGAGACTTTCAAGGCTTTTGGCTCTGAAAACAAAGAAATTCACATAAAAGACTGAATATTGAAATGAAATTGTATGGTATCTTGAAAGGTCAGATGCAATAAAAATTCTCCGTGAACTGCTCATTTACTCTTATTGAATGGAAGAGCAGAAATCCTTCTTGGTAATTATGTCTGAACTAAATGTACAATGCTGAGAGCACTACCCCATCTGCTAGTACATTTCTATGCCAGAGGATTCAACTCCCTCGCAGCTAATGTCTGAAGGAATAAGACGAGCAATCTGCAAGATAAGATTTTCAGATTTGAGACAGATGCACTTACCTTTTCTCTCTTTCGTCTACCTTTGGATTTGCTCTGAAGAGACCATCAAGACCTTGATTCCTTTAAATGGTTTGATTAAGAAAAGCCTCATCAGTGACAATGACCAATGCTTAACTATAAGAACATAGACCAGTTTACATTTAAGACAGGAAACAGAAGCTTGTTGGGGAAGATGAGCTACAATTCTTGAAACAGGTATTTTCATGGACTCAAATTTTAAATTGTAGTGGGCCTTAGAGAAAATAAAATAAAAGATATAAACTGGGGATCTGCCAACCACAATAGGTCCATAGAGGTGTTGCTTGGATTCATGGAGCATTTCTATCCTTTTAGCTTTCAAGCATGTGCTTTAAAGTAAGCCCATGTTTACAATGATGGTCAGGACACACAGAAACCTGGATTTTCAGGCTGGGTGTGGTAGCTTATGCCTATAATCCCAGTTCTTTGAGAGGCCAAGGTGGAAGGATCACCTGATCCCAGGAGCCCAAGACCAGCCTGGGCAACATGGTCTGACCCCACCTCTATAAAAAATTAAAACTTAGCCAGGCATGGTGTTGGTGCCTGTAGTCTCAGCTACTTGGGAGGTTGTGATAGGAGGATTGCTTGATTGCTTGAATCCAGGAGATGGAGGCTGCAATGAGCTATGATTGTACCACTGCACTCCAGCCTGGGTGACAGAGCGAGACCCTGTCTCTAAAACAAACAAACAACCAAACTGGATTTACAGGATCTCCTGAGAATGTCCTGCTGTCCTGCAACACTAGACTCAGTGGAGACCCTCAGCTGGAGCTGAACTGAGAAGCAGCTGTGTGCTTAGACAGGGCATTTGCTCTCCTTTTGGCCCCAGCTCTCTCACTGCCTGTGTTTCATATAGTCAGTCTCCTCACCCACTCACACCTGCCTGGCCTCAGTGGGCCGTGGAGGCTGTGACTCCTGATCTAAAACCTCCTCTTCTTGTAAATGAGGAAACTGAAGAGCAGCAAATTAAGTGAGCATTATTGCCAGAACAAGATATGAAAAACATATCTCATGATCCTCTGATCAATTCATTTGGCATTTGCCCTGTTTTCTCCTTCTCTTTGATCACTGTTTAGTGGGTTAGTATGCAAAGTAATAGAGAGCTTGCTTACCTTATACAGACCACAAACACAAGCCTTGATTATTCATTTTTCTCTCTTGGCATATTTCAAGTTATACAATTATAAATGATTCAAAACAAGAAGATACAGCCTGGGCAACATAGTGAGACACCATCTCTACAAAAAATTAAAAATTAGCCACACATGGTGGCACATGCCTGTAGTCCCAGCTACTTGGGAGGCTAAGGCAAGAGGATGCCTAGAGCCCAGGAGGTCAAGGCTGCAGTGAGTTATGTGTGCAGCACTGCACTCCAGCCTGGGTAAGAGAGTGAGACCATGTCTCAAAAATAATAATAAACAATATAACATTAACTATGATAATAAAATGTTTTTTGTAATGGTTAAACTAAAATTATTCCATGATCAAACCAAATTCTGTTTACATTCTAGTGATTTAATATTTCAGGAAGAGAAAAGTGGTTATTTATATAACTGCCTTAATAAACAAATGGAGCATGAAAATCAAGGACACTTTCATGTTAGTATCTTTAGACTTCAATAACCATTCATCATAACAATGAAATGATGATGATTGCTACAAGCTTTTATTCAAGATTTGTAAGATATTTTTGACTACCCTGGTATGTGGGTCCTCACGCTCAAAGACTGAAAAGGCATAGAAAGTCACAATATGCAACTCAGTAGTAAAAAATAAACATTTAAAAATCTTACCTATTCAAGCTTTTGTTCATTTTGATGAGATTATCCAATTCTTCACTTTGGGAAGAGAAAAAAATGTTTAATGTTAGTAAAAAGCTTGCCCAGGGTCAAAGGGTAAATTTGCCTTAAAATAACAGTTCTCTGAAATACAACACATGCCACTTTTATCATCTGCGAAAATCCTGATGATCCTCAAAGCTCTCATCAAACACCACTTTCTCCAGAATGCCTTTACTAGTCCTCTAACTGAATAGAGTCCTCTACATTTTTGGAGCCCTTCCAGCATTTGTTTTTTCTGCACCTCCTTTATGACAGATCTGTTACTATACTTTGAGTTATAGCCATTGCACACTGGTCTCATGTTAATGCCCCTACCTCTGCACAGGCACACGTATGCACACCACTTAAAATTTAGAACTGTATTTTACATCAGACACACTTCCGTGTTTTAATACAGTGTCTTTCATAGAGTAGATACTTAATACCCACTTTTAATTGAGTCTACACATAGGTACATTGATTAATTACAGCATTGCGCAATGTACTTGCACACGTAGCTTCTAGAAAACATTTGTTCATCAGTAAGTCTGGCTTCCTTCTTAAGCTCTGCTACTTCATTTCCAGGTCAGCTAAATTTGCTAGCCTGTTTCCACATCTGAGAACTGCAAAGCCCTTTCTGGCTGCTGCTTCAGGAGCAACCTATCTAAACTCTTAGGTTCAGGAATTCTGTTTAAACCACATGGGTTCAACTTTCTCCCCAAGTGGGCACCCTAGGTGAGGTGGGGTGGGGGTTTCACCACAGTGCTATTGGTTTCTTCCTCTGGTTCCCCATCAC
>NW_012117088.1:2272788-2287695 GCF_000951035.1 Colobus angolensis palliatus
CTTGCCTTCCTCAGCAAGTTTTTCTGTTCTACAAATCAGTAGTTATGCATTCAAGTTTCCTCGTTAAGGACACCTGGAATACGATCCAGGATTCATCACTTATTCATTGGTGAATCTGGGCGAGTTACCCAACCTTCTGTGGACTCAATTTTCCCATTTGTAAAATGAGAATACTAGTCATACCCACCTCAGAAAAGAATCATAAGCTCATGAATATAAAGTACTTAGCATGACGCCTAGTCAGTCATAAATTCCCGATTAATTTGGGCCATTATAATAAATAATGCCCTGTCAACACTAAATTTTATGTTTAATAAATGCTTGCTATCCTTTTTTTTATTTTATTTTAAAGGCAAGAGTTTCACTCTTGTTGCCCAAGCTAAAGTTCAATGGCATGATCTTGGCTCACTGCAACCTTCGCCTCCCAGGTTCAAGCGATTCTCCTGCCTCAGGCTCCTGAGTAGCTGGGACTTCAAGTGTGCACCACCATGCCCAGCTAATTTTTGTAGATTTAGTAGAGATGGGGTTTCACCATGTTGGCCACGCTTGTCTCGAACTCCTTACCTCAGGTAATCTGCCCGCTGCAGCCTCCCAAAGTGCTGGGATTACAGGTGTGAGCCACCATGCCCAGCCTAATAAATGCTTGCTATACTTATTTTTTAATTGCACTTAGAAACACCAAGACTTCGACTTAGCCTTCAGAGAGACGCAATTGCTGAGTCACTTATGTGCTTGAAGATGCCTGGCACGATGACACTAAGGCAAGAATAGCTGCTGAGGGTAGTCCTCTTAGAGACCCTAAATTAACAGCCAGTACATAGATGAATCCTTTCAAGTAGTTTTAGGTATCAATGGTAGAACTGATGCCTGAGAATAAATATTGAAATACAAAAGTTGCTGCCTCTAACCAAAAAAAAAAAAAAGAAAGAAAAAAAGAAAAAAAATAAAAGATTAATGTTCTATCCTTGCGTGTGACAAACACTACCCAGTTCCTTGATACAGTAACCCATTACTGTTTCTTGCTTGAAATTCTACCCACTAACTCTGAGACTAACAATCTGTTCATGTCCCCAAGGGAAAGAGTAAACTCATGAGTTCTATGAATCTTAGCCCCAGACTTTTCTGACTGGCATGAGTCACAATGATGAGATTATCGGGATTTGGAGTTGCTTTATCCCAAGAAAATTAGCATAAATCATGAGAAGACGCTCTGTGGCAAATTAAATAAAACAGATACTGTATTCCAAGTAAAAGACTTAAGCTTTCAAAATGACTTTAAATTGATGAAAGCTTTGGATATTAAGTTTCACCATTGCATTTGTAACAAATTAAATGCTCTTAATCAGATAGCAGTAACATATTCCACTTCACAAAGAGCAGCTCGGATAACTAAAGCCATTTCTACTCCCTGGGGATGGCCCAAAGTAACAATACTCTATGATCGCTACCATGAACATTTTTCCTGATCCCTGTCAGGCAGCAACTTCTTTCTGTGATAAATGTACCTGGCTGTGGAATTTGAGCATTATGGCTAGGGAGCAGGGACAGGAAAGTTAAACTAACTGCCTCTCTCATGGTTTTTATTTGGTTTACACCAAACCATAATTTCCCTTCAGAGTCACTCACTTATCTGTTTCTCAGATATCTCGATCACCCGCCAAACCACTATCTAATCCCTACTGGAAACAAAATATTACCTGCAACAAAAATAAATCAATAAAATTAGAGATCTAGACACTTCAATGAGAGAAGACATGAAAATGAAACATTCAGGACAATTTCTATAGACTCCATCTGGATTCAGGGCTCCTATTTTGTTTATGAATTTCCACAGAAAAGCCAAGTGTCATATTTTCTTCTCTGCAGTTCTTTTGACAGAGACTGCAATCTCTAACAACACTCTTAGCATTACTAAAATCTATTAAACAAGGAATATTTTTTGAGAGCTTTGGATTTAAACAATGGAATATTATGATTTTACCATAATCTATTAAACACCTACTTTGTACAAAGCATCATGTCACACAATGTAAATGGCAAATAAGACAAAACATCTGCCCTGAGAGACTATAGAGATGATAGAGAAGGTAACACATTTATGCAAATAACAGGAAACAAAACTGAGTATGATTCGGTCTTATAAAATATGAATAGTGCAACTCTAATTGCTTATAGAGGCAGAAGTCACATCTCACTGGATCACTCAGGGAAGACAACAGAGAAGGTGCCACTTGACCCAGATCTTGAACAATGGGCATGGCTTGGATGGCCTGGCATGGTGGCTTGAGACTGGGAAAGGTTACCATGTGGTATGAACAAAGCCAGAGTATTTGGAAATTACAGAGAGAAAGTGGTTTCCCTTGATATGAATGTGGGATAAATACAGGAGTGAAAACAGAAATAACTGGAATGTGAGGCTGGAGCCAGGTTGGCAAGGGCTTTGAATGAGGTTATATGCCATTGAATGGGCAATGAGGATCTAGTTCAGTGATTGAGCAGAATATTTGGAAAAATTCCGGCATTGATGGGAAATAATAGTTTAGTGGAAGGAAAGCCTGAAGAACGTAAGTAAAGCTGGATAGCTACTCTAATAATCTGTGCAGGAGTCAATGAGGGTTTAAACTAGAGGAAGTCTGTGTACACATGAGGAACATTTTAGATGTTTAATTCAAGCATGCATGATACTACCTAGGGGGAAGGAGAAAGAAGAATCAAGAATTATTCCAGAAAGGTGAGTCTGCAGGAATGCAAGAACAGAGAAGTCAGGAACAGCACATTTGGGAAGGAATTTGGACAGCCTGAGCAGGGGTGCTAGGAGATAAGTAGAGATCTGGACCAGCAACATAAATACAGGACTGGATATGTGGAATGAGGCTTGACAGCTGAGGTCACTGGGTGAGTAAAATTGCCAGAAAAAGCGGCAGAGTTGGAAGAGTGTCCGTAAATGTCGGCACCATCCACTATTCAGGAGTACTTATCTAGAGAAACTGATGCTTTCTTATTTTAAATTATATACAATATAGAGCACTAGGATTTTGTTCATATTTGGAACTTTTAAAGGTATGGTTAAGCATTTTTGAAACACAAGAGAAGATAAAACCCAAGCTCAAAAGCTCAGAGATCTCACCCTTTGTCAGTTCTCTGAAGTGAAGTGGCCACTTTGACGATGTTATCAAGATCCTGACTCCTTCAAACAATGAAAAATAAATACAGGTCGGTGACAGAGGAGCTATTTTTTGAAGAAGCTAAAATTTCTCATTTGTTTTCAGTAAATAAAGTAAATAGTCTAGGTGGTGTTCAGGAATTACTGAGTTTAACAGAAAGACAAAATGGTTCTGTTATGTCAGCTCATGGCACACAGAGACACGCACATCCCCCATTCACACACACACACACACACACACACACACACACACACACACTTTTCCCTCTGTTATTCCACCTGGGTGTTGGCTCTGCCATCTAGTGCTCACTGAAATAACTACATTTTCTCCTGAAGACTGGTATTGCCAGCTCCCAGGTTCTATGTTACAAAAAAGACATAGAAAACAAAATCCATTTAACTAACAAGTAAACACAGAAGTGAGTTCAAAAGGTTTTCCATAAGAGTCAAGCAGCATTAAGCATCAGATACAATTATTTATTCCTTTTCACCCTAAAGCAGTGAAAATGTTTGTCTTCTCAGACTCTAGAATAGGTGGAAGCACCTGAGCACATAGACGGCTTGTGTATTCCAAATCAGATCAATGCCAATAACCCTGGATCATAAAAGGAACAGTTAGGAAAACTCTTATAGTAATTAAGAACTGTGGGCTGGGAGTTGTGGTTCACACCCGTAAGCCCAGAACTTTGGGAGGCCAAGGAAGAAGGATCCCTTGAGGCCAGAAGTTCAAGATTAGCCTGGGCAACAAAGAGAGATCCCCCATCTCCACATACAAATTTCTTTTTAAATTAACTGGGTGTGGTGGCCTGTGCCCATAGTCCCAACTACTCAGGAGGCTAAGGCAGGAGGATCTCCTGAGCCCAGGAGTTTGAGGCTGCAGTGAGCTATGAGTTCTCTGCTGCACTGCAGCCTGGGTGACAGAGCAAGATCCTGTCCAAAAAAAAAAAAAGAAGAAGAGAAGAAAAGAACTCAGTATCTCATAGACAGAAGGTTAATAAGGTTCCATGAAGAACGGATTCTGTAGCCAAGTTGGGAAATGTAACCGACTTTTGCTGATTTGGAATACACATAAGCACACTAAAGATTCTGAAAAGTTCCGTGGCAGAAAACTCTATTTAATTGTGTTTCCTAAATGTAATGAAACACTGAACTCTTCTTTTGCAGAACATGCATTGACATCCTGTGGCACATAGAACACAGGCTGGGGAATGCCAAGGGTGGTGCTGTCAGCTCCTCGGAACAAGGGAAACATGACTTTTTCCAAAGAAGAGAATCCATGTGATGTGTCTTTTAGAATGGGACTCTTCTGAGAGTCAAACGGGGATGATATAAAAAATGAAAAGGATATAAGTTTTAAATTTCAAAATAATTTTTCAGTGATAAAAATCTTTTGACTGAAAAAATAGTTTATCACATTGATAGACCTATAAAATAGCACTGCTTAAAAACTATTTTCAAAAAATATATATTTTTTTCCTTATAAAAGGGAGAAAAACAAGACACATCCAGAACAAATGCTAGACTAAATAGGAAGTGCAAGACAACAAGTATAAATGAGAAATGTAAATCGGGACACCAGACATTTGGGGAATGCCACCTTACCCCCACCCAAGACATTTGGTGAATGTCCCTTTACCAAATGGCATCAATGTGCTTCTTCCTGATGCTGCAGGAGGAGTTGGACATACCTATGTTCAGCTAACACTAGACAAAGTTTTTGCAGCACAAGTTCAACTGAACAACTCTATTTCCACCTCTTTATTTATACATCCACACCAAGTATATGATAGACCTCAGAGAAGGTCCTGGGAATAAAGAGGTGAGCAAGCTCTCCTGCCTTTAGTGGGTTTGATCTTATCCTGTTATCTTGTTAACACAATTTTGGTAGTTTTCTTAATGGAAAGTTTGGGATAGAATTAAAAGGAACAAAATTCTGAAAGTGCCTACAAAAACATTTATTGATATTTTGGAGTCAGTTGGAAAATTGATTTTGTCTACCTTATTATTAATTGCCTTGCAGTTTTAAATGTGCTGAGAAAGCATACTTTTTATCATTGCTACAGTTATGTAGATATAGATAGAAATCAGTTTACCTTATATTTCTTTCAGCAGATCTGTTGGTTTCTGTATATACACCCTGTTTAGGTGGATGTATCTGCCTATATTTTCAAAGTTAAAGATTATATCAGTCAGAAAAGAAGACACTTTTTTGATAAATTTAAATTTATTTTTAAAAATTTATGTACAAAAAGATTAGTGTTTATCGCATATTTGTAAACCACTGGATATATCTAGACTTATAAGTTCTAAATACATTTATGTTGATTTTTTGTTCTCCGTCAATAAAGCACTGTCATACTTTTCTCTATTAGATAATGATATAATATTTTAAAATATTAATTTTTGTTATGGGCATCAAAGGGATTTTTTTTTTCTTAAAGAATTATCCCATTTGAATACTATCAATAAATATATTTGTTAATATAAGGTGGAAAAAAAAGTCTAAGTTTCAAATACACCTACCACATTGGGAATGACCGTACTAAACTGACAGAATTAAATTTTATTATGTTAGGTTCTGGCACAATTTAAGACTTTCCTCTACTCTTTTTAAAAGTATCTGGTTGACCTACTTATACATTCCTACTTGTTCTTAAGAAGCTATATTCAACTATTTTTTGTACTCCTGAGGACATGCATTAATTACATAGGAAACACTTTCATTTCATATTCTTTCATTAAAATCATCTTCCTGTGATTAAAGCAGTCAGGATTTTAAAAAACATGCAAGTTGTCCCAATTTTATTTTTTAGATCATTGGTGGAATAAAGAAATTTGAGTAGTAAGTTCCTGTGAAATTTGGCTTCCTTTAAATTTAAACAAGCTAGTAGTTCTAGTGACGCTGATTTTAGATTAGAATGTCAGTGGTACTAAGGCCAATTAATTTTAGCCCCTTAAAAAATTCTATTCAAATTGGTATTTAATTACTCAATACTCGAAGTGTTAGAGGAAAAATAATGTAAGATTAAAAAGTTGAGAAGATATTTTTAAGAGATCATTATAACCATCATACAAACAAAAAGTTATAAATCTAATCTATATTTTAATTAGTTCAGTGAAGAAATATTCTCTTGACTCAATTAAAAAAATTATGTTCTCATCCTAAGGACAAAATTTCAAAGAGACTGTGCAGTTTCACTGAACAGAAATTCAAACCTGGAGTTTTAACACCTATTGCTACATAGTCCTACTGCCCAGTCAAAGCTTTCTAACTGAAGTTACCCTCTTAATGAAGAAAATTTCTATAATTGTGACTACTAAAAAATAGTTCTATAGTTGTGTCTTATTAAAGAATAGTTTCATAATTGTGTCTTACATGGTGTCAAAAAAATCACCATCAAAGAGCAAAAATACAAAAGAAGCAACAGTAGGCAATCAAGCAGATCTAATGTAGTCAATCTTCATTGAGTTACCATTTTTAATCTCACAATAATAATGGAAATGTGGGGTGTACATCTCAAAAAATTGTTCAAGATATATTAAACAGTTTAAATGTTACATGTGGGAAGAGTTTCAGATCTCTGAATTTGTTTCCAAGTATTAATTATAGAGTGACAGAGATTCAAAGCTGAGAAGCAAGTCTATTTTTCCTGATTCAGAGACAAGTCAATTAGAACATCTTTCAAAACTTGTGATAGTTTTGAAATAAATTACAAATCCTTTCACTAAAAAAATGATTAAAGAACTATCCAAAGGTATTTCTAACATAAGCAAGGATTTGAGTGATAATACAAAGTTTCAAGAACATGTTTCATCAGAATCTGTATCTCTTAGTGGGAAACTTAACTTGGAGCAAATATGAACAAAAAATACACTTTTAATATGGTTTGTATTTATATTATATATAATACATGCCAAATACATATATGTATTTATATTTGCATATTAGGAACTAATACATAAAAAGCCTGTGTACACTTTCTGAACATGAATATTGTTCTATTTTTATTCTGAAGGCATATTTTCTTTTTTTTTTCTTTCTTTCTCTTTTTTTTTGTTGAGACGGAGTCTTGCTCTGTCGCCCAGGCTGGAGTGCAGTGGCCGGATCTCAGCTCACTGCAAGCTCCGCCTCCCGGGTTTACGCCATTCTCCTGCCTCAGCCTCCCAAGCAGGTGGGACTACAGGCACCCGCCACCTCGCCCGGCTAGTTTTTTGTATTTTTTAGTAGAGACAGGGTTTCACCGTGTTAGCCAGGATGGTCTCGATCTCCTGACCTCGTGATCCACCCGTCTCGGCCTCCCAAAGTGCTGGGATTACAGGCTTGAGCCACCGCGCCCGGCCTGAAGGCGTATTTTCTTAAGACAAGTTAGCCATTAATATTCAAAGGCAAACATAAACAAACATATGTGTTGGGAAATAAAATTAGTAAAAGTTCTACAGGTGCTTCTTTAGGGAATGTGCACACAAAACATTCATGCTTTGCACACAGAGGGTCACAATCCATTTGCTTTCATTTCCCTTGAACTTCATTTTGTCAAGGAATTCTGGAGTACTAGGTCTTACCTATTATCCCATCTCAGCTGGTTAGGAGAAGAAACAGGAGAACTGGGCTTTGGAGGTATTGGAGGGTGAACACCTGGTTCCCTTTAAAACAGAAAACAGCAGTTCATTTCCCCCATGGAAACATGGTAAATTTTAGATCTATTAACTGAATGCATTTATTACCTACATAAAAATATCCTTTGCATCTTACAACCCCCATGTGTGAGGTACTTGAAAGGTCAGAATCCATGGAGCACTAAACTTTAAAGAAGTCAAATATTTAAAAGACGTGTATTTTAAAAGTTTATTTAATCAGGTTCTTGAAAACCCTATCCTCTTTCACTATAGTTTGGACTATTCTATGTTCTTTAAATAGCTCAAAATTTTGCTAGCATATCTAGCTCTAGTCATGGCATTCAGGTCAGCAGTGCATGAGAACTGTAAATGGTCCTTGGGTATTAACATAAGCTTCTTTGGGGATTATGTCAACTATCAGGCTGCTATGGAAACAGCAAGAAAAGGCTTTAATTTCAGAGACCTCAAGGTAGCATTGATTTGAAGCTCTTAACTAAATCTGACTTAAATATTGTCAGCACAGGCCAGTTTGATGCTGACAAAGCATACATATAATCTACTGTCAGTCTAAACTTTCCAGTGAAGCACCACGGCAGTCTCTGAGTTGGCAGGACTTAATGACGTAGGAACTGGAGATGGGCAATTATGTGCACATTTTGGATGGAGTCAGCACCTTACTAGGGTATGTCACTCCCATGTGTTCCCCACCACTACCACCCCAGCAGTTCTCTATTTGTCCTCAACATAAACTCTGTACCTAGTGAAAGAACCCTCTGATCCTGTGTACCCTTCTGGCTTCCGTAGCAAGGTAGGTAAGCGTGTGGGTAGGAGTCAGGCTGCCTGAATTGCCAGCTGTGTGGTAATGGGTTAACTTGATTCTGTTTCTTCATCTGTAATAATCCTTCTAATAGGATTGTTGGGGTATTGTCAGGACTGAATGAAATTGTGCTTTTATTCAACAAACATTTATTGGTAACTTTCTACGTGCAAGGCTCTCTGTGAGCTGGATAATGTCCTCATTCTCAAAGTCTTTCAATATACAAACAAATATATGTCAGAAGAAGAAAAGTGCTGTGCAAATAATAATAATAAAACAGAAAAAGGAGATACAGACTGATGGGGTGGGAAGACTATTTTATTTAGAATGGACTGGGAAGGCCTCTCTGTCAGGTGAAATTTGAACCAAGACCTGCAGGAAGTAATAGAGTAAGCCGTGAGGCTATCTGGAGAAAAAGCACGTAAATACAGCCATCATTAGCTTAGAGATGGTATTTAATGCTTTAAACTGGCAGAGATCACTAAGGAAGTCAGTGTAAGTAGAGACAAAAAGATGGCCAGGGGTTGGACCTTCAGGCCCTGCAATATTTAGAGGTCAAGAATATGAGATGAAAACAGCAAAAGAATCAGAAGGAGTGGCCAAGAAGGAAACAAGAATAATAGGAGGGTGTGGTATCCCAGAAGCCAAGAGAGAAAAGTTTCACAGAAAGAGTAATTGGCCATTTCAAATGCTGCTGTTAATCAAATAAAAACAAGGACTGGGAAGTTACCCTGGTTTGGCCAACAGAGTGGTCTTTGTAACCCTGATAAGAGCAGTTTTGATGGAATGATGGTGGCGGGGGGGGGACAAAAACAAAACAAACAAACAAACCATTATACGAGTGGATTTAGGAAAAAATGGGAAGCAAGGAGATAGAGGCATTGAGGCAGTTTGGCAGTAAAGAAGGAAGAGAGAAATGGGTAGCTACTTCGAGGTTGATGGATCAAGGAAGGTTACTACAGCATGTAGATAGGATGATGAGAATGATCCAGTGAATCACTGATGCAGGAGAGTGAGGGGAAATTACTAGACAGATGACTTTGAGAACTGATGGGACCTAAGGCACAGTGGAGTGGCCGATCTTAGATAGAAGTACAGAGGGCTCATTCACAGCAGCAAGAGGGAAAGAACTAGATGGGTATAGCTGGGGTATGTTCATTGACTCAGAGTGGAGAAGGTTCTCTTTTGTTTACTTCTATTTTCTCAGTAAAATAGTAATCAAGATCATTGATTCAAAGTGAGGAGGTTGAGTAGGGGTTAGGGCAGTGTGAGAAAGAAAGAGGGGGAGAAAATGTGTGAAATGGTTTTCTAGGCAAGCAGAAGAGTAAGTGGACCCAGGAAATGTAATAAGATGATGATGATGATGATGTACCATTGTATAGGGTCATTACGTGCCAGAAACTTTTCTAAGCACTTCACTTATATTAACTAATGTAATCCTCACTGCAATCCCACACATAAGTATTATTCTTCTTCCCATTTTACAGATTAAAACACTGAAGCACAGAACATAAAGATAAATATCTCATGATGATGCAGCTCATAAGGGGCAGAGCTGGGAATCTAAACCAGAAAGTCTGGCTACATAAACTCTCCACATGCTGTGCTGTCTCTTGAAGGATCCTTGGGCCATACCAATCGCTCAGTTGAGGTTAGTACTCATGGGCTTAAAATCACATTATTTGGCATTGTTTCCTCTTGCCGTATTCAACTGGTTGGGGAGGAGGAACAGAATAGACTGAGAGTTGGATTTACCATTAGCCACATTTACAATTCAGCCAAGTGAGTGCAACAAAGAGAATGATGGCAAGGGAGTGGAAGGGATCTGCAAGGAAGGGGTTACAATGGGGGCCATGGAGTTTGAGATGGGCATGGAGGGAAATGAGAATATGAGTGGTTGGGACTGTGAAAAAACTGGTAGAATTAATGGACTGGTGATTGTGGTGGGGCTGAGGAATTCCTGGAATCAAAGGACTGAAGAGAGTGAGCTGGACAGATAGAAAGCAGGAGCCAGAGAGGGAAAGCTTTGAAGTAGAAGTCTTGTAATTTTGTAGGGTGTGTGATTATTTGCAGGGCAAGATCTATCAATGGCTGCAGTAGTGGGAAGGACAAGATCATCGGGGAGAAGGTCACAAAAGTGAGAGATCGGGGAGGGGAAGGATCCTCTGCATGGATTTTGAAATCACCAAGCATTGTGACAAGAGGAGGGTTTGGGAAAGACGGTGAACCTGGTGCTGAAGTCTTCAAAGAATGAGCATGAGTGTCTCAGAGACCTTCAGATGACTCCAGCGAAGAAGAGAAGTTCACAAGGGCATGATTTCAAAGGAGATGGAGAGTTTCAGGGAGGCGGGAGTTAAAATTAACAGAAGGTGGTGATGAGAAGAAACCAGACCCCTCCCTTCCTCCAGACCCTGTGATAGGTCAGTTCAGAGGGAAAACAGCCCTTGCTGAGAGAGAGGCTGTGGAAGCAGGGTCCTCTGGAAGAGCACAACAAAAAGGTGGGAGATCATTCAGAGGGGAGGCTGAAGAGTGGAGGATTTTGGTAATGACAAATGACATGCTCAGCAAGGTGGAGTGGAAGGGTTTGAGAGCTCAGTGTGATATTAGGTTGGATCAGGTTCAGGGAGGACAGAGCTCTGTGGAGATGGTCCGGGTGATAAGAAATGACCTGACTGGGGTTTCAATAAGAGACTATGGACATAGGGATGGAGGACATGATGAAATGAGTCTTGAGACCTCTCAGCAGAGTGGTAACGAGGCTGTGGGTGATGGACAGTGGAGCACCAAGCATGTTGGGTTTCTTGGCTCTCATGTTGAAGGTGACATTGAAGCCAGAAGAGGGTGTGCATGCTTGGCTTCCACACAGGAAATAGTAAGTGTCTTTCGCTGTAGTGGTTGTTGTTTTCACCCCACACGACCCTAGCGCTGCAGATGTGACAAACTCTTACCCTTCCTAACACACCCCACCATATTCTGTCCCCGCTGTGGAGAACCTCCTTCTTCCTTTCCCCTGGAAATTCTCTCCTTGCCCTTCAGACTTTGGCTTAGGGGTAACTATCTCCAGGGATATCCAAAGCCATGCTGCGTACATCCCTACATTCCCCCATAACAACCCTATTCACAGCACATATCACACTATTCTGGATTACACATGATATTCTGTTCCCACACTGGACTGAAAGTTCCTAAAAGGACAGTTATATCCCAAGTACTAGGATTGTGTATGACATAAGAATGAAGGAGGAAGTGATTGGCTGTATTTCTTCGGCAGAAAGGAAATGGGTACCAAAGAGGGATTTGCAACTTTCAAAATCTGTGCAAGCTTAGCTTCCTCAGAGAAATCCACTGTCAATCCCATTACAGAACACCTACTAGGTGTCAGGTACTTAGCTGAGTCATTGTGTTGTGTGATATTTCTGGAAGAGCAACTTACATGGGAATAGTCTTCCCATCCTGGCTTAGTGGCAGATTCCACAGTATTTTGTTTGTATTGCTACCATCTTCTTTTCTCAGAGAATGTTCTTGTGTTGGGTGTATGTATCAAGTGATCTTTAGTCATCTAGAGTCTTTAATATATCTGTGTGGATTCATTGGTTACATGCTTTCCTTCCAGAGGCAGAGGAAAGGGGGAAGGAGATGATCAGTCCTGGGTAATAATGAGGCTGTACAGAACACTAGATGTCTGAGGACAGGCAGGAAAGAGGTAACAAGGTGGAAAGGAGGATTACAAAAAGTAGAAATGGGATGGTGCCAAGCTTTACTTATGTTAGAGTCATGCTAATGACATACTCAATTTCTTCCATTTTAAAATGTCTAGGGCCTCAAAGAGGTGGGTAAATATGCATTGCATGGATCAGGGGAGTAGAGGTGAGTAGAAGTAGGTCTGAGATGGTCTGGAGAATACACAGGAAAGAGAAAGATGGATATGTGGTTATGAAGGCCAAGAAAAGCGCAGGAGTATGTTTATTTCTAAGGGTGATGCATTTACACCCCTGCTGGGCCAGAAGCCAGGCAATGCCATGTTGACTTCCATTGACCTCAAAGGAGCTTTCATTTGCATCACTGCAATGACAGCCACAGATGACAGAACTCAAGCCCTGGGGTGGGGCGGGCAATGAGAGGAGTCATTCATGTCGTGCCAGGAGCATGATGTGATGCCAAGCAGGGGGATTAAAAGGCAAGAGTGAGGCAGGAAGCTGTGGCCAGAATATTTTGAAGAGAAGGAAACAAGAGACATTCATTGGAATGATCCTCATTGAATTCTGCTTTGAGATGCGATGTTTAAGCTCGGGTAAGTTGACCCTGGCTCTCCCCTTCGCCCATCCCCAGACACCTCAAGGCTCCTGCAGGATTTATGCCACCACACTAGTGGCTATCATGATGAGCTTTCAGAAATATAAAAGGTGAATTTCATGAGAAATATGTGAACACTTGCAGACCGTAGCTCAAAGGCCAAAGCTAAAAGAAATAACACCGTAAAGAAAGCTGTCTATATTATTTCATTTCTATATACTGCTGCAAAGATCACATCTTTCCTCATGGCTTTTTTGCATAACATGCTTGGCTCTGTGACTTCTGTTCTAGTCTGGCTGTGTGAACATGTCTATTACTGCAGCACAAATCTAGGTTGAACAAAGAATCATTGTCTCTAATATTTAACTGTGAATTTTGTTTTCCCTTTTCATTGTGCTTAGCCAGGGTTTCAAACTGGTCTTTCTGATGTTAAATCCTTGCCTTTTTCTCTATATCATACTATAGAGAACCAATTCTTTTCCAGGTATTTTCACTGCAAATCTATTAAAAATTGATCGATCTGAAGTATTTCCTTGCCCAAGGAAGGAGCCATTTGCTCAAAAAGCACTTACTCCACAATTGCCCAAGTTATAATGTTAGGACACAAAACAGTATATTAGATGTAATTAGCCAGTCAAAGACAAGAAAAGATGTAGTCCATGCCTTCGAAGAGCTTGGAGAATGCAAAGCACATGTTCAAAAGAGTGGTTACTGTGATGATGCCTCGCTTTCTAGTGGCCAGTCAGTAAACCGTAACCTAGTAATGGAGCATGCACTGGACTAGAATTCTAGAGATCTAGATTCTAGATTCTAGACTAGCTTTGCCATCAACTTTCTCTTTGACTCTGGAAAAAGCTCAGATTCCCTCCGAAACTCTGCTTATTTGCCTATAAAATGAAGTGATTGGCCCAGATCTGTGGATGAAACCACTACATGACTGAGGGAGGGTGGCGCTATTGCAAGGAATCCTCAACTCCACAAGTACCTTGATGTTCATGTACTGTGCTTTTCAAATGTATGTAGATGCTGTTGTGGTTAATAAAATTTAAATTTAAGTTGGCTCTATCCCAGCACTTTGGGAGGCCGAGACGGGCGGATCACGAGGTCAGGAGATGGAGACCATCCTGGCTAACACGGTGAAACCCCGTCTCTACTAAAAAATACAAAAAACTAGCCGGGCGAGGTGGCGGGCGCCTGTAGTCCCAGCTACTTGGGAGGCTGAGGCAGGAGAATGGCGTAAACCCAGGAGGCGGAGCTTGCAGTGAGCTGAGATCCGGCCACTGCACTCCAGCCCGGGCGACAGAGCAAGACTCCGTCTCAAAAAAAAAAAAAAAAAAAAGAACATGAGTCAACTTTTATTGGTCAGTAGGTACAAAGATACACAAATTCAAGTATTGATAAATCATAGCAGCTTTTTGTCCTTAGATGTTTTCTCAAAGACATAAAAATATTCCAACTATTATCAAGTGAACTAAAAAAAAAAAGTTCACATTAAAAAGGAGTCTACTCAAAATGGATCACACATCTATATGTCAAACATAAAACTACAAACTTATAGAAGAAACCAGAAGAAATTTTTGTGATCATTAGTTAGGCAAAGAGTTCTTAAACATAATATCAAAAGCATAATTTATTTAACAAAACTTGATAAACTGGATTGCATTAAATTAAAATAACACGTTGGCTCTGAAAAGTGCATCGTTAAGAGAACTGAAAAACATACCTGAAAAAGGACTTCCAAGCACAATGTATTTTTTTAAAATTTCAAAACTCAACAATAAGTAAACAAACCAGCAGAAATAAAATCGGCATAAGATTTAAGATACTTGGGCCGGGGAGGGTGATTCACACCTGTAATCCCAGCACTTTGGGAGGCTGAGGCAGGAGGATCATCTGAGGTCAGGAGTTCAAGACCAGCCTGGCCAACATGGTGAAACCCTGTCTCTACTAAAAATACAAAAAATCAGCCAGGCATGGTGGCATGCACCTGTAGTCCCAGCTACTCAGGAGGCTGAGG
>NW_012117088.1:2287745-2323109 GCF_000951035.1 Colobus angolensis palliatus
AGACCAGCCTGGCCAACATGGTGAAACCCTGTCTCTACTAAAAATACAAAAAATCAGCCAGGCATGGTGGCATGCACCTGTAGTCCCAGCTACTCAGGAGGCTGAGGCATGAGAATCACTTGAACCCAGGAGGCAGAGGTTGCAGTGAGCTGAGATCACACCACTGCACTCCAGCCTGGGCAACAGAGTGAGACTCCGTTTCAAAAAAAAAAAAAAATTTAACAGATACTTCACCAAGGAAGATACACAGATGACAAACAAACACATGCAAACATATGAAAAGGGTGTATGTCATGGGTGATTCCATTTATATGACATTCTGCATATAGCTAAGAGAGGAGACAGAGAGATGAGAGGACAAAGACGGGCTGCCAAGAATGAAGACAGTCTCAAGCAAAATGCTGGTCCTTTCACCCCCATCCCCCACTCCCATTGTCCTCTCCCAAACTATATGCCACAGCATGTCCCCATCACCTATACTTCATAGTCAGGCCTCCCTGCCTCCCAGTCTTCTTCCTCCAAAGCCATCTTCCACTCCCCTCCACACAATGCAAGCCTCCATTCCCTCAGGATGCTCTAATCCTGCCCAGTTTTAGCAGGAAAGAAACCTGATTTATATAATTGACACTAAGATTTGAATGACCAGAGATAGCTCCTTTAACCTGTCATGCTTCTAATTGAGGTGAAATTTACAGTCTCTAGTCGATAGAACTTTCAGCAATACTACTAAATGGTGAAATAATTTTTTTCAAAAAATCAAATTATTTGTTTTTTATGATTGGAGCAAGGTGACGTTTTTGAGAGTGCTTGACCCTAGGTATCCATCCTGATTCTCACAGCTTCTTTCTCTTGCTTGACCCTAGGTATCCATCCTGATTCTCACAGCTTCTTTCTCTATCCTACTTTTGAACCTGGAGCTTCCCTGTTTTCTCACATTTCCAGGAGCTCCCCTGCCAGGGGCAGAGGCAACAGGGGCTCCAAGAGAGGGAGGGGAGGTGGGAACCTGGGTTGGACAAAGCAGGGATGCTTTGTGCTTGTTGTTTGAATGTATGAGTTACTTCAAACTAGTGTTAGGGAATCAGGGACTGTCTAAGTTGTTCCCATAGGACTGAAGAAACTATAATTCATGATAAAGGTTAAGACCTTCATTTACAGATTCTGAATTAGGTTTCTCCTTGTTCTGTTCAAACTACACATTTAAAAATAATAAACTTAAACTCAGGCTAATATTTTAATTATTTTGAATGTTTAGAATGAGCAACCTAGGCATTCAGGTAAGATTTTTAAATTACTGTATTTTGATATTTCATTGTGTGTCATAGAATCTTAATTTCTACAAAAGAGATTCCAGTTAATATACAAATTTTTTTGTTGAGATAAAAATGAGATGGATGTATTGCTTTTATTTAGCATGACATCAAACTTTGTAGAAGATTTGGTACCAATAGAGTTAAAAATGTTGCAGCATAATTAGAAAGGTTACATTTTACCATTTATAGTTACAGACAGAAAAATATAACTGTAGTGCAAGGTTGCCATGGCAACTCACTTCTCAATCAGGATATTTTTTTCCTCCTCCAAGTCTACCAATCAGCTAACAGGAAGTGAAATAACCACTGAAGGAGAAGAGGTCGAAACAAATAAGGATGAGAAATTATGTAGAAAATATTTATATGGTAATTTTCCTAGATGCGTTTCTACTGCTTTATCAAATATTATTTCCTTTTCTATCTTTAAAAATGATTCCAGAAAAAAAAAGCACATTCATTTCTAGTGGTGGCTTCATTATTGTTCCTAAATGAGAATAATGAATAACATTCATAAATATTCATACTGTCTGTTAAGCAAGTACTTTAGTTTGGCTTCCATGAGGTTCTTAAATGAGGTTTACATGCCATTTAACCACTGAATCTCCAAGTCACCTAAATACACAGTCAAAATCATTTGAATTTATCATAAACAGAATACAAAAATTTAATGGTAGGTTCTGAAATCAGAAAGAAATTAGACTTTCCAGAACTGTTATTTCTCTAGTTCCTTGTGATGAACCTGAATATTTCTCCAGATGGTTCCTATTATTCCCTCCATTGGCTCACGTCCGGCAAATGTTACCACTCTTTTAAAAGTCTCAGAGACAAGAAAGTGTTTAAGAACTTGAAAAATGAAGACATCCCCAAATGTTTGCTGACACACTGCTTTGCCTCAGGCTTTCAGGCATATCATAAAACAAAAGAAGTGGGAAGAGGGGAACATGGCTCTGACTTTCTAGTAATTTTCTACATTGATGACACTTGCACTTTCTTTTGTACATATTCCAAATCTACGGCATATGGTCAGAGCTCAGATTACATAACAGCACAACATTAACTCTTAAAACAGAAACATGATATTCTAAAAAGGCACTTAGGCTCACCACAAATTATGAGTGGATACCTGCGCATAGTGTCTTACATTAAAAGACATTTTCCCACATAATATCAGATTTGGAATTGCTGGATTTCCTGCTATCACTAAACATAATTGATAAAGGATAAATGCAGAGAATGTCCCATGGATGGAAAGCCCATAGTTCTATGCATACAAATACACTCACATAGACATGCCCATATACCCCGTACTCTCTGGCACTGGAACTTCGCTCCTCCTCTCCTTTCTGCCTGAAACGCCTCTATCCATACCTCCCCCTTGCATCTGGCTTACTCTTGTTTGTTCTTTAAGGCTTACCTCTGGCATTGCCTCTTTTGAGCCTACTCTACTCCAGATACAATGTCTACTGCCTCCCTCTCCACACTCCACATATTTTGTGGCTACCTTGACCTTTGTGTTTATCATACTCCCAAGGACCCTCCCTTGGTGAGGGCCAGCCTTCATGTTTAACAATCCTGGCTCAAAATGACTCCCTGCTAGAAGTTGAGTTTTCTCTCTGTACTCCTTTTTGTACTCCTGGCATCTAGCAAAGTGTTTTTTTTAGCACATAGCCAGAGCTCGACAATTGTTTTGGAAAGGGAAAGAGACAGAGACAAGGAGAAACAGAGAGGGAGAGAGAGAGGTGTTACTTAGCACATAGAATACAGCACAACTACAAAAAGACAAATAAGATAACACGTTGAGGGAAATTCATTGTCTAGTAGATACGAAGAAATATTAAAATAATCGATCAGTCAATATGTACTTATTGACAAACTACTATGGATAAATTTACTTGATGATTCAAAGAGTTATAAGATGATGCCATTTAGTTCATGAGTACACTGCAATAGTAAGCGATGTGTCAAAGTAATGCACAGTTAATTGCTAAATGATAATCAAAGATAATAAGCCTTCTGAGTCCAAATGACAAAAGTCACACCTTAGGGTGTGAAAGGTTTGGGGAGGAAGTAAAATTCATGCCAGACTTTTTGAAGGATGGCTTGGTTTGAGATGGTAGAATCCATTTACCTGCACTGCCTTCACCCTATCTACCTCTCATTACACCTTACCTTTACCATGTAACCTTAGTCCCCCACCGCACCTGATGTATAGACACACATCAAAGTTCCACTTCCATTTTCTTCTCATTTAATGTTTTCTCAACAGGTGTCTTTACTCTATAAAGGTACTACATTTTAAATCCCTGGGTTCATCCCCAAATTGGATCTTCAGAAACTGCCTTTTACCGGAGCACACTCCTTCCTCCCCTCTAGGTGTTTATCTTTGCTTGGGAATCACTGATACAAACATATCCCGCCAGTGTCCCAGACTCTACCTGCTCAAAACAAAGCACAGTGTCAGCTGCTTAAGACCAATTGTGTACTCCCCATTCTGCTCCTATTTCTTCCCACATTGATTAGTGGTATTACTATGCTTAAAATCACCCTGGGCTTGAAAACCTAGCATTGTGTAATTTCTCTCCTTCCCCCAAATCCCACACCCCTATGGGGACCTGATCTCTGAGTTCCCTGCTAGAAGCTCTTCCTACAACATCAGATTTCCCAGAGAAGACTGATGTTCTTCTTATGCCCTCACAGTTGATCTTATGGTATGGTTATTTGTACATTCATATTCTCCAACTTTTGGGGCTATAAAGCTGCTGCCACTTTTCAGAGTTCTCTGCTCTGGGACTCCCATGATGATGCTGAGTGATATCACCTAGACATGAAAGCCCTTTCTCTGATCCCCCCTCCCTCCGGAGTCCCTTCACCCTCCTCCCTTGCTGGGTGGTGGTCTCTTTGCGGTTGCCTTTGGAGGTTCTCATGTGGTGAGTGACCCCCTCAGAAGCAAAACCTGTGAAAGCACCAGCCAAATTAGGCTTGTGGTATGCCTCTGCCATCTTATGGTCATATCTTTTTTCTCCATCAGCACCCTAATCCCTGGAACTCACTGCAATGATGATTAAATAAACACAGTAAGGAACACAAAGAGGTCCATGATAGCTTTGATGTTTTAAGTGTGGGTGTGGCTGAATATTCAACTTACGATAACACAAGAAAAATTTAATTTTAAAAAGTAGCATAGAATGCCTCTCAAAAGTGAATATGTCATCGTGTTTGGTTATGACAATAAGATTCTCTAAGAATAGGCTAGTGCAGGAAGAAAGGAGCTAACCTCCCCGAAGTAAGTAGTTAACAGGAACTAGGGGCTGGAGAGTGAAGGTGGAAGAAAGGAGTGAGGGGCTGTTGAGGAAAACAGCAGCAGGTGAAGGCCTGCAGAGAAATACCAGCCAACAAGAAATGCCCAATAACAGGGATGGCCAAAGAATTTACGAACAGGGATTTCCAATATTTCATTTTACGTAGTTTGGTGTAGGCTTCTGCAATATATTGCTACCACTCCCACCATCCCATATCTTTACTAAGACTTTATCCAAGTGGCATTTGAACACATCAAGGAAACTATAGCTGGTTTAGTGTGGAAGTGAGAGAACAGGACAGAGGTAAGTCAGAAGTGAAATACTGAAGGGAAATCGGATCAAAATGTGGTGATACGGTTTGCCTCTCTGTCTGCACCCAAATCTCACCTCGAATTATAGTACCCATGGGCCCCCGAGTCAACGGTGGGACCAGGTGGAGGTGATTGGATTATGGGGGCAGTTTACCCCATGCTGTTCTAGTGATAGTGAGTGAGTTCTCAGGAGGTTTGATGGTTTTTTAAGCGTCTGGTATCTTCCCCTGCTTGCCTTCACTCCATCCTGCCACCCTGTGAAGAAGGCCCCTGCTTCTCCTTTGCCTTCCTCCATGGTCATAAGTTTCCTGAGGCCTCCCCAGCAAGGTGGAACTGTGAGTCAATTAAATCTCTTTCCTTTATGAATTACCCAGTGCCAGGTATTTCTTCATAGTAGTGTTGAAACAGACTAATACACATGGCCATGCCCTTTCTCACCAGTTCTATTCAAGAGAGTATTGGAAGTTCTGACCAGGGCAATCCGGTAAGAGAAACAAATAAAGCATATTCGAATAGAAAGAGAGGAAGTCAAATTGTTTTTGTTTGCAGATGACATGATCCTATATCTAGAAAACCCCATCGTCTCAGCCCAAAATCTTCTTAGGCTGATAAGCAACTTCAACAAAGTCTCAGGATACAAAATCAATGTGCAAAAATCGCTAGCATTCCTATACACCAACAACAGGCAAGCAGAGAGCCAATCATGAATGAACTCCCATTTACAATTGCTATAAAGAGAATAAAATACCTAGGAATACAGCTAACACGGGAAGTGAAGGACCTCTTCAAGGAGAACTACAAACCACTGCTCAAAGAAATCAGACAGGACACAAAAAAATGGAAAAACATTTCATGTTCATGAATAGGAAGACTCAATATTGTGAAAATGGCCATAGTGCCCAAAGTAATTTAGAGAGTCAATGTTATTCCCATTAAACTATCATTACAGGAGAATGAGATAGGAGACCGGGTTAGGATGAAGAAGGATGGATTTCATTTTGAACACATTGAGTTTCTGGTGTCTTTGAGACAGTGGGCAGTGGGCTACCCAAAGGCAACTCAGAGAAGAGATCTGGAGCAGATATAAATGAAGAAGTGGAGAGCACACAAATGGCCACTGAAACCCTGGATCTGGATGCTGCTGTTGAAAGGCAGAGCACAGAACAGGAGGAGAAGAGAAGAGGGACTTGGAGCCTTTAGGAGCATCAACATTTAATGGCTTGGTAGAAAATGATGAGGAAGCTGAGGAGACTAAGGAAGAAGGGCTGAGAAATCGAAAAAGAAAGAAAATCCAGAAGAGCGTGTTGGGGGAGTGTGCTGGTTCTCGAAACACAACAAGAGAGATTTGATAAGGGCATAAAGAGTCAATGGTGCCCTTTGAAGGGTGACTTGGTCATACAGACTGATATGAGCAATGTCATCAGTGACTTAGGGAAAGCTGTTTCCTAATGAACTAATGGTGATAGCAACCAGCAAATGGAGATGAAAAGCAGCATCAACTCTTCTGAGAACGTTGGCCAAGATGGAAAGAGAGGAAGGGTGTCAGCTGAGTAGGTTTGTAATATTAGGCTATCAAATTTTTAGGAGCTATATTTTTTAAGATGGAAGAGGTTTGAACATGGAAAATGGGGAAACCAGTGAAGCAGGACTTTGATCAGAGAGGTAGGAAGAGAGACAGAGGAATGTAACAAGGAACAACAGTTATAAAGCTAAAATTCTGATTCAGTCTTGATTAAAATGAAAATAAAACATGCTCTGATAAGAAGACTTCAAAGGATAATCTGCTTGGCATATCTTGATAATTCAAAACATTGTATTGGTTATTTCCATTCTTAGCAAGAGAAGAAAGAAGACAGAAAACATCAATATCCCAATGGTTGAAATCACAATGACCAAGAAGCAAGCTTGGAAATCAGCTAGAAGGGCCAAAGGTTTTATTTAAGTTAAAAACTTTACATGCCATGTCTTGCTGTCATGAATTACAGCTACTCTCTTGAACATTTACAAAAATAGGACAAGAGGCTTTCAAAGATATTCAAGTCTTAACTCCAAAATTTTGTTTGATCACCCAGGTCTGAACTCTCTCATTGCGTAACTAATGTATACATAAAATGACACTTCTCAGAAAATTTCATTTTTTCTTTAGCTATAAAATATGATAATTTAAAAAAACTCTCTTTTCTCATTTCAGCTCTACTTAACCTCACCAGCCTTGTGTTAATTATAAACATATAATTACATGTAAGTATAGTTATAGATGTAGATGTAGGAATAGATATATTAATTATAAAGATAGACTAACATAGTTATAGACATAGATATACATTTAAACAAAGGTATGATATTATGAGCTCTTCTGTTGATAAAAAAAAAGTTTAAGACCTTTTGGGTGTGGTTTACATTGTGCTTGTAATAGATTTTAATCAAAACACAATACAACACAAGTTTTTAATCTGAACTTGATTTCTTCCATAGTATAAATTAAGAAAGGAACAAATGAGAGATGGGATAACCCATGGTGTTAAGGGCTACAGAGAGGTCAAGGGAAGAAATTCCAGGAAAAGGACTCATTGCTGGATGACAGGGGAGTTTGATGGTCTTTTCAATTGTGCTGCACAGAAAAAGATGTATGGGAGAAAATGAAATTTCAGGGAAAGATTAGGTGGTGAAAAAAAAGCTCGCAAAACTAAGAACAGAAAAAGTGAGGGTGTCAGTCTTAAGTGAAAATTCTTCTGGAGAAGATGGGAGGGGAGAGAAAAGGGGGAGAGGTGAACACCAGCGTATTAGTGAAAGATAAAGGAAACATTTAACATTGCGCTATCAGCTAGTGTTATCAATCATAGCCCCTCATTTTTATCTGTTTTTGACCTATTTTCATTTTCTTTGGGCTCCTCTGGGAACAAAGATATCTTTGTGAAGCCTTTACTCCCTTTCATCATTTAATAATTGCTTCTATTTTTCAGCATTTACTAAAAAGGCTGTTTCTCAGCCCTGGGAATGCACTGGCATTAAAGGTGAGAAACGGAAGCTGTACTTTCAGCTCTTCCAAAGAAAACCACTTCAGAAATCAAAGGCATTGCTATACTGTTATTATTCTCTCCTTCCCCTGAAGGCTTGGCATGACATATTTTTGATGCTCAAAGAGAAGTCTTTTCGTTTAGCCATTATATTAATAATCTGTGACTCTAAAAAAGGAATGGATATATAAATTGATCAACCTAGCCTAATAATCTCCTCTTTCCCTTAGTTCCAGAGCTATGGATCTGAGCCAAGAATTAGAAATAGGAACATTGTAACTCATTTCATCTCCCATGTAAATCACATCCAGCAATGCATAAATTGTGAGGGAGGGCAGAGAGCCAAGCCCCATCAGCTCTGTGCAAACAGATCCACAACCTCAACAGGCATTGATAGCATGAGATGTTAATTCATGAATAATGCTTCCACGTTTTTACACTGTTACATAACCAGTTGCTTTTTATAATGATATTGGAATAATGAATAATTGGAATGATGAGTTGAGGACAAAATATGAAGTTATTTTAAAAAAAGGTAATAAATAGATCTAAGAAAAGTACCAGTTATTCTCTATCAAGACAAAAATGGATGGATCTTAACAATACTCAGAAGAAACAATAACTAGGAGAACTCCTAGTTAACATTTTCCCCACTTAGATAGCTCCTTATATCAAAGGTATCATCCATAAGAAGTATCTAATAACAGCCTGAGGGGAAAGAATGTTTTAAACTCCAAATGTAATTCATACATGGCAGTTCATGTAATTGGAAGTCATCTGTAAATGAGCAGGTTCTAAAATAAAACATTGTAACAGTAGGTGAATGTGACTCCAAGTTGTGACTGCTCAACATGTTATAAAAATATAATTTGATTTAGTTATAGATGGGTAGACAGACAAACAGATAGATAGACGGAGATAGGATAGATAGATAGATATATACATAGATGTAATGATAGGTATAAAAAAAAGCAACTCGAGCTCTTTCTATTGACCAACTAGAGTTTATTTACATCCTTATAGATCTCACTCAAATTATTGCAAAATACATGTATTTCTAAATATATCCATTACTTGGAAATGAAAGAGACATTAGAAGTCTGCACGGTAGATGAAAATTTTATAAAATAAGCCAATCTAATATTAAATAAGCACATAGTTTAATAGAATTTTCTTTTCCAATAGTCAGAATTAGAAAAACTGATCCCATTGAAACATGAAAATATTCTAGAAGTTGAGACATAAAAACATCTTTGGATACCTGAAGAGTAAACTAAATAGAAGACCTGTTTTTGTTTCTGAGTTAGTGATGATATTGATTATAGAGCATGCTTCTTTAAAGACCAGAGTGTAGGTTCTATGTTTTGTTCACTGATATATCCCAAGATCCTAGAATAATATCTGGCACACAGCAGTGTTTATTAAATATTTATTACATTGAATTGGTGCTGGCATTCCTAGCATGGAAATAGTAGAATAAGGTGTCCTTCACCTGATCTATCATTTAGTTATAACTATTACTCTCAACAACAACAACAAAAAAATTAGAAAACACTCATTTGTCACTTAACATTTATGAACAACTTGCCACACATAACCTCATCCAGTTCTCCAGGTTCTGCACAGCCTGGAGACAGCTGGGCACCAGGAGCCCACATTGGAACCCCTGTCTGATGCCTGACTCTGTTCTCTCCTGCTGTCACTGTTAAGGATTAAGTTGTGTCCCCTCTGCCCCAAAATTCACATGTTGAAGTCCTAATCCACAATTCCTCAGAATGTGACCTTGCTTAGAAATAGGGTCACTGCAGATGTAATTACTTCAGTTAGGATGAGGTCATACTGTAGTAGGATAGACAATGATTAGTTGCTTCATAACAAAGGGAAATTTGGACTCAGACGTGCACACAGGGAGAAGGTCATGTGAAGATGAAGGCAGCAATCAAAACAATGCTTGTACCAACTGGGCAATGTCAGTGACTACCAGGAAACCGCCAGAAGTTAGGGGAGCCCTCACAGTCCTCAGAAGGAACCAACCCTGATGAACCCTTGATTATGGACTTCTGGCCTCTAAAATTATGAGGCAATAAACTCCTGTTGTTTAAGCCACCCAGTGGCACTTCGTGGCAGTTTGCAGCACCCAGTTTGTGGCACTCATTTCTTTTGGCTGTAAGTAATCCTAGCAATCTAATGCAGCCACCTACTTACTCCTAGCAGTTTGTCAGATGTCCTACCAGGATACTTGTAGTTCTGACCTTATTCCCACTGAACACCCTCCAGTACAGAGCTGAGAGTTTACGAGATTGCCTCCAATTTATCCCAAAGCATCCACAATTATATGTTGTCGATGTCTGACATGTTCTTCCATCTAATGGCACAGCAATTATGCCCGACACCTTTCCCTTACCGTCTCCTGGTTCCTGTGCTTGAAGAGGCATTGTAACCTGGAGGGGGCGGTGGAAACCAGGACTGCCTGTTAAGAAATGACACAGTAATAAACATGGTGCTTGAAAGGCTGATCCCACCCACATGTCTGAAAATAATTTGACAGTTAAAAAGACAATGAGATTATACCAAGCCTTGGAAGTAAAATGAACACTATTTCATAAACGAAATAGGAAGTAACTGTCCTATATTCTAGGCTATCTGTTCCTCCAAGTAAACTTCTTTTCTCATTTCCTTTGGCACTAAGTAATGTGGACATTTCTTTTAAAAATAAATCTAAAGCAAACCTGGAAAATAATGACAATTGTTAAATCTAGATAGTAAATTCATATATGTTTATCATGTTATTCTCCCTGTTTTTTTGCATGTCTGAACTACACAACAGAAATAACAATCTTACACTCTACTCAAAATACATGTAGTTTTATTTTTATTTTTATTTTTGAGACGGAGTTTCGCTCTTGTCACCCAGGCTGGAGTGCAGTGGCGCGATCTCGGCTCACCACAACCTCCGCCTCCCAGGTTCAAGCAGTTCTCCTGCCTCAGCCTCCCAAGTAGCTGGGATTACAGGTGCCCACCACCATGCCCGGCTAATTTTGTATTTTTTAGTAGAGACGGGGTTTCTCCATGTTGGTCAGGCTGGTCTCAAACTCCCGATCTCAGGTCATCCACCCACTTGGGCCTCTGAGAGTGCTGGGATTACAGGCGTGAGCCACCACGCCCAGCCTCAAAATATAACTTTTAAAAAACTGTGGGCCAGGTGCAGGGGCTCATGCCTGTAATCCCAGCACTTTGGGAGGCCAAGGCAGGTGAATCACCAGGTCAGGAGCTCAAGACCAGCCTGGCAAAAATGGTGAAACCCCGTCTCTACTAAAAATACAAAAATTAGCTGGACGTGGTGGCATGTGCCTATACTCCCAGCTACTCGGGAGGTTGAGGCAGAGAATTGCTTAAACCCGGGAGGCAGCAGTTGCAGTGAGTCGAGATCACGCCATTGCACACTCTGTTTCCAAAAAAAAGAAAGAAAGGAAGAAAAGAAACTGATAGAAAACTCTGACAAGTAAGAATATTGAAAGTGTATGTGAATATCATAGCAGCACTAGCTTCAGTTCTAACCTCAATTAGAAAGATGTCCTCACATCACTAGGTCATAATTTTAGTTGGTAGCAATAGCTAAGCAGAAAGACCAAGATACGAACGAAAACTGAAAATACTCAGATGAGAACGGTATGTACTACAGAAGAAAAGGCAGACAGGAAAGCTGGCCTTAAATTGTTTAAGTAGGTCTCTTCTCTGAGCCACTGCAGAGCTGAACTAAGACAAGTTATGAGTCACTCAAGGCAGATCCCAGCTCCAGATAAGGAATAGATGCTACCCAGGAGAGCAAGTCAAAGATGTGTCCCAAAATAATGAGAGTCTTATTGCTGGCTTCAGTGACCCTAAATTATGCCCAAAATGTCAGAGGAACGATTCTTGCACTAGGTAGGAGATTGAACTGACTATCCTAAAATTTCTCTTTCAAACTTAGGAATCTGTTTTTACCAGGCAAAGGGTCAAGGGGCATGAAATCTGGGTTCAAGGGAAAGATGAATCACATTTCTGAGACTTTGTAGCCTCAACCAGAATTTTGTTGAAGGAAAAAAATAGAATCAGTCATTTTTCTCCAGTAGCACCATGGCAATGTCAGCCGGTCCATCAACAAACATTGAGTACCTACCCTGTACAGAGCATGGACCCAGGTACAGACAGGGAAATTGAGAAAATTTAAAAACATTGATGTTTGTAAATGCTGATTTTCCATTTGCATCACAATTCATAGCCCCGGGGTTTTTTCAACATGCAAACCTCTCTTCCACCATCATGTTCTGTCTCATGAAGAATATTTGGTCACCACTGGTCCAACTACTCCTCCATGCCTGCTAATTACATAGGACTCAGCACCAGCAGAATGTGGGAGACCATGCAAAGGAGGTCGGTGGAGGAGGCAAGAATCAAACAAATACAGATGGATGTCTCCAGAAAGGGTCTTTGACTCTACATTTGGAAGCAAGACCAGCCCAATCCACAGAGTGGAGGTGGCATGTCCACATACAGGCCTGTTTCAGGAGCATGGCAGCATGTGGCCCTACATTCATCGTTATTTCAGGTTAAGGCATTCCAGCAGCAACACTCCATGAAACATGCTACCTCAAGTAGTTCGCCATTTAACATGTAAGCTCTATCATCTAAAACATTTCCTAGAAATTCAAGGCCCTAAAGGAACTGAAAACAAGACTCTATATTTGAGAAAGAGATCGTTGGGGGAAAGAGCTGAAGTTCGGGAACAGCAGAATGTAGATGCTGGATCCCTGCCAAAGAGAGGAGGAAGCTTTCTAATGCTGCCTGGGAATTTGGTGGATGACTTGCTGCAGAAATTAATAAAGAACAGTCTTTCATAGTATATCAGCAAGAGGCAGACACAGTGAGTTCATTGTACCTCTTCTTTTTTACAGGAGTAGTAGCAGAAGTGGATGCTACGGTGTTGGAGGTGTTTGCATTCAATGAACCGCCAGGTTGCCTGTTTAATGACAAGAACAACAATTAATCACACTCTCAAACTTTTTCATTTCAGCCTACCTTTGAAAAGTCTTAAATTCTACTCATATTCCTGCCTGCTCTCTGTTCATCATAAAATGTTTCCCTTGAGGATGGAAAAACAGCCAAAAATCTTCTCCCTTTGTTGACATATTTTAGAAGTTGTCAGGTTCTCATAGAACTAGCTAAAACTAAAAGAATAAAGGAGTGATTCATAAAATGACATTAACTGTCTGAAATTCACACCAATCAATTCTGGCGTGCTACAGATTCAGATTTCTTTTATTCCTGTGATTGTATTGTGACTAATTATGTTGAAGTTTTTTGCATTAGAAAAATTTTAGAATCATACCATCTTAAGTCTCTATCTAGCATTTATTCATATATGCAGATCCTCAAAAATGGAAGTGACCCAGGCCCGTTGCAAGCTCTGAGAGGTGTGATCCAGTGTATAAATCACTTTATACATAAATAGGAATTCAAAAATAAAATAAGTTTACAAATATGTCTGATTTGGGCTGCTTGTAACCACCGGTAGTACACTCCAGGGAAAATGTATTTCATTTAAATAGATTTTTAGCTCACCCTATGATTTCCCAAATCAATTTTCTCTGAAGGAGGAGGCGTAGATGTGAAGGGTGGGTAGGGAAGGAAGTGAGGTGTGGAGGAAGGGTTAATTATTGTGGGAGTCGAGAGAAGAAAAGTCCTGTGGGGGAAAAAATAAGGAGTCTAGATTTTAATAAAGAAGAAGAAAGAAAGGATCACCTAAGTTTTGTTGTTTGGTTAGAGTAATGATTGGAAATCTTTTTTTCTGCAAAAGTCCAGATAGTCACATTTGGACCTTTGCAGACCATTTTGGTATTGTCTTCTACTACTCAACTCTGCCAGAGCAATAGGGGCATGGCTGTATTCCAATAAAATTGGCCTAAGGTGGTTTTCCCTGGTTTTTCTTGAACACGTAAAAAGAAATATGCTACAATTAGAAAGAATACATACAACTTTGTTACTTCCGGTGATCTAAACATGGACGTGCTCCTGGTAAAAGAGAAAGAAAGCAAAGTTTGAACAATGAAGAATGAACATTTGCATCTATTTGGAATTATTCTTGAATTTAGAGTTATTAAAAGTCAGACATTGGTGAGAGAAATAGAAAGTATTATATTTTAATAAATTTCATAAGATCATTTCATGATTTTGTCTCTTGTACTAGAGTCCAAAGAATTTTTTTTCTTCTGAAAATTTAGTGTCGTTTAAGCCCAGTGTTTTTATTTGTTGGATTCAGTAATTTTCCTTAACAATAATAATGTAAAATTTGCATTTGCACCTATTTCATAATTTTGCCACCAGGACAACTTAAACAGAAACATAAATGTGGTAAGAATGGTGATTTGGAGCTCTAGTGCTCTTGATTTTTAAGCTAAACAACAAGATTTTATTCTAGCCATGCACAGGAGTAATGATTTTTACTCCTGAATTTCTACAATAAAAATATAGAGACTAAGAATTTACAGAAAGATATCAAGTAGGATTGAAGAATTGCAAGTACATAGGTAACACTTAGAAAAATATTATACTTGAGCCTTTCCCATAGTTAGTAGATACTGGTACCTATTGGTTAGTTGTTTATCCAAGGTATTGGCCTTATATGTTTTAGCAGCATCATTTCTGTCTGAGATCCTTTATAAAGAAACAAGACAAAAGTCTGAATAAACATTTAAATTGTCAAACTCCTTTCAGACCATTTTCATGCTAGAATAGCTTAACAACATACCTTTCTCCTGTAAAGAGAACTATTTTTCAAGTGTTACATTTTAGAAAATTTTTAAATAAAAAGAAACTACTTATGACAAAGTCTACTTATGACGTTGTTTTAATAGAGTTTGAAATTTTATTTTATTTTATTTTATTTATTTTATTTTATTTTATTTTTTGAGACAGAGTCTTGCTCTGTCGCCCAGGCTGGAGTACAGTAGTGTGATCTCAGCTCACTGCAACCTCCGCCCACAGGGTTCAAACTATTCTACTGCCTCAGCCTCCTGAGTAACTGGAACTATAGCCACTCACCCCCATGCCCAGTTAATTTTTGTAGTTTTAGTACAGAAGATGTTTCACCACGTTGGCCACACTAGTCTTGAACTCTTGACCTCAGGTAACCCACCCATCTCCACATCCTAAAGTGCTGAGATTACAGGTGTGAGCCACTGCGCCCAGCCTGAAATATTAAAAGTGTTATGCCTTTTGCCTGTTTGTCTTTCTGACTCATCCAGCATTTAACTCATTAACTATTTTCATTTTCATTATTGTCTAATGATATATCTTGTCAATGATAGTACTTCCTAAGTCACTGAAAGGCGTCAATGAAATACTTTTCTTTTTTTAATGGTTTGTGGCATAAACAATATTATATGTTTGCCAAACACATTTTCTTTTCTTTCTGAGCAATCAGGGAGACCACATTTCCCAACCTTCATTGCAATTAAATTGGGACCATGTGACTGAGCTCTAGACTAAAGAGTGTGGGCAGATGTGTTATCTGCCACTTCCAGACCCATTGTAAAACCTCCTGGTGATCTTCTGTGTTCTTTCTTCCCCCTTCTACTATGGCTTTGGTATGCATGGCAGCATAAAGATGGCGGCATTAAAATATGGAAAGAACTTAGGTCCCTGAGTCACTTCATGGACTCCAGCAAATCACATTGGACTCTGATGTGTCAAGCAGTACCTTATAGTGTGTTAAACCATCTAGATTTGGAAGAGAGGAAGCAGACTTGTTAAAAAGTTACTCTACCTTGACAAATTAGTTTACTTTGACTAATACATGTAATGAGTCCTAATGATCATTAGAGATTTTAATCATTCTAATCTCATAGATCTAGAAAAGCTGTGTTCACCTGCTTCTTGCGTTAGAAAGGACAAATAAGGAAGGTTATCATTCTCTGCCAATGGTGGGATCTCATAACTTCGGCCCCTGTTCCTTCTTTCCTTGTCTCATACCTACTACTGTTTGCTGGTCATTTGATATGCTTTCTCTACTCTCCATAACATCCCTGCAAGGTAGGTATAATGATTTTCATTTTATAGATAAAGAAATGGAGTCTCAGAGTCATTGTGTGGCTTTCTCTTGGCAACACAAATAGAAAGTAGTCTATCTCCCAAGTCATTCACTGGGATCCAATGTCATGTAGTATGATTGTTCCCAAAACTCATATATGAGGTTAACACATCTTCCTTTAGTCTTTATTCTTCACCTCTCACAATCACTTTCATGCTACCTAGGGGATAAGTCTATCAATGGTAATGGAGAGAACTCTAAACCACCATTTCAATATGTATGTTGATTTCATATTGCTGGGGGATATTAATTTTGTATTTATCCTGGAAATTAAATTTCTGTCAACTAGTGATATAAATTAGGTGATTTTAGTAAAAATCGGTTTTGGAGACTTGGAATACCCAACAATGTAATTAGCAACATGATCAGAAAAGCTGAAGGAAAAGTTATACTTTCACAATGGACCACTAGGGGGCCTCCTAACCTAGGTTTTCCAAATTAGTTATAACCCACTATCTCTGCATGCTACATACATATTTGTTTATGTTTCTTTTTCACACCTCATCTTTTACACACCTAAGTATATTTTAAAGGGAACTTTTCAAATGTAAACCCAGTAATTTTCTCATATTCATTAAAACAATTTATCTGCATCATTATTAAAATGCAAATGCACACATACCGGATATATTTGATCATCCTCCTCCTAAAATTATTTCATGTCTTACATTTTGGAGTGGCCTACATTACAGAAGTTTGGCTCCTGCTAACAGGACTTGCCTTTCTTTACAGATGCCTGTGTCCTCTTCCTCAAAGCTATTTCCACATCTAGTACCTTGGGAATGAGCTGCCAGAATACTTTTTCCAAAGATACCACTAAAGAGTATAAATAAATCATGTAATCTCTGGGCCTGCTTTCGAGGGTATAAAATGAAGGGCTTGGGATATATTGGTGGTTCTGAATCTCAGCTGCACATAGAATTACTTTATAAGCTTGAAAAAAATGCTTGAGTTCCACCTCAGGCTAATTAAATCAGAATTTGAGGAGTGAGCGGTAGTAGGATAGAAGGCACCAATAAAGTTTAAGAGCTCCGTCAGTGGTTCTAATTTATAACTAAGGCTGAGAATGACCTAACTACATTGCCTGCGAGGTCTAGTCTATTTCCAGCATTCGTAGGCTGTGTCCCGGCTGACCTGACATAAACGTTCAGACACATAGCCTACAAAAGCTTAGGTCTTCCACCTTACTTGAGGCTCAATTATCTCACTTTAAAATTCATTCCTAGAAATACGGTTTCCTTCTTCAATTAACCATCTGCAAGTCCAGGATGAATGGACAGAGGTATTTTATCTACCTCTTCTCTATGCACCGTTGTGGAGATGAGGTCTTGTACATATACTACAAACTCATTTTTGACAAGGATGATAATTTTTAAAAGAGAAAGACCAACTCTTTAGGATACAAGTGGTGATTGTCCTCTATTAGGGTGACTGACTTGAAAGCCTAGGAATAGTGCAGAAGGTATATACATTGGCTACATTAATCAACACTGGCACCGTCTGAGTTTAGAATCTATTGGCTGCTGTAAGTTACCATGTATTTTCTTAAAACCCAGTAAGTGCCATTTTTGCCTGCAATTGCAGCACATCTTTAGCTGCAAGGAGTAAACTCAACTAGCACTGGTTTTGGGTATTCATGGTGCCTATTTAATAGGAGTCCAAAAGACTCCTATTAAAGATGCTAACTTTGTCCTTTACTTCTGCTTACTAAGCATCTCTACCAAATCTAAACTAAAAATGTGATTTGTGGCATTTATACTTCAACCTGAATAGAAGTTGCCCTATTTTCCCTGTAGAGATGAGTGCTTTCCCTCCATGTAAGAAGGAACTAACAGCAGGCACACACGTTGGACTCATTCTATCAGCCCTATGGAGACTCCAGTGTCAAAAGAGTATTTTCACTTTCTAAAGAGAAAGTAAAGAGCTAATGTCTCTGTCCTGGAGTGTATTGAAACTATTGTAGTATTAAAATTTACAGTCTCTCCATAAAGCAGTTGCACGGACGGATGTTTTTCCACCATCAGTGTGGAAGAACCAAATGTTGGAACAAGGATTACACATATTCACAAAAAACCCCTATATTCTTCATTTTAAATTGAACTAACAGATTCCACACAGTACTCACCCTAGCTGTATGCAAATCAGTGTCTCTAAGAATTGTTCACATCAACCTACTATTAGCAAGATTTTAGAAATGCATCTAGTCAAGATTTAGTGAGATTTGAAGAAAGTAATTCAATTCTCAGAGCCCTCCATCCCTGGGAATAAAATACCAGCAATTCAAACCTTCTTTTGGTAAACGTTTAAATTCTTCATAACTTTAAAGAAAAGGAATTTCATATGTTATGCATTCTACCTACATGGTTCAAAAGAACCTTACCTGTCCAAAGTGTCATCAGAACCATACCGACTAATTGTAGCTTTTGACACATCTCTCTCCTTTACTTTCCTGCAGCAAAAATAATTACCAAAAAAAATCAAATAATTATTTTAAAAAGTTTATAAAACCTATCATACATATGGCAATATTTTGACCTATTTGAGTAGGAAATGTACACGTCACCAAGGAAAGATAGATTTGGAGTACCCAAATCTTCCAACTTGGATGGAATAAATTATGGAAAATCCAATATCCTATGCTAATAAAAGATTCTTCTCTGGCTTCAATTATTTCTAACAACAATGTAACATATTCAAATTAGGGATAAGGATATGTAAATCATACAACACAACAACACAACACACAAAATGGTTAATAACTAATATGTACTCTTGTCAATGTTGTTTATTTCTACATAATAGGAACTGAATCTTTTATACTCAACTATATTTTGTTTGCAGAATTTTAGCAGTGCCATAAACCAGCACCATGGACTGAATCCGCAAATGCTTTGTTTAATATTCAGCACCGTGGACAGGGTTGAAGGAAGGGAACTTACAGGGAGAAGGAGGGGAAAGACAGCAAAGAAAGGAAAGGAAGGAAACAGGAAAAACTGGGGAAAATGAAAAGGAGAAAGTGGGAAGCAAGAGAAGGGAAGGGTAGGAGGAAAAGAGGAAGAGAGAAGAGTGACAAGAAGAAGGAGAAGAGAGACAAGGGCAAAGAGAGGAGGGCAAGACAGATGAGCAAAACTGGGAGGAGGGATTTAGAAAATAACAGAAAAGAGGACAGAAGGCTCAATAGAAGGAATCATGATCATGGAAGCAAAAGAAAGATCTTGATCAAACATAAAAAAGCCTGTTTAATGCCTCCTATAACCCTATGATATAAAGCAAGCAAGCTTTTTGGAGAATTCTCCATTATTTATTGTGTTTGTTTTTCCAAGTATCATTTAAAGCCGTCCTATCCAAAGTATTGCATTAGAATAAGTACTAAGACTAGGTACTAAGGATTTAATTTTAAACTTGATGTGCCATATTTTCACTAGGCAACTATTTGGATGTATTCAATATAAAAAGTACTACAAATAGTGCAAAAAGTATATTTGCTGTATTAGTAGTGGAGAAAGTAACATTTGCTATATTAATCAACACTGTTGTACTAATAAATACAAGGAAATCTAGAATAAAATAACTATAGCTGCCATCTACAGAGTAAGACGGACAAATCAGGCATGTATCTCCAAAGACAGAAAGTAGTGAGTGCCATAAAAGAGATTTAGGTAAGGTGTAAGGAAGTTCTAAGTTGAGAAAGCTGATTTCTAGGTATGCAAACCAGAGAAGGCTTTATGGAATGAAGTGCAGTTTGAGCTGGGCCTTGGAGGGGAAACAGATGTGGAATAGATGTGAACATTTTTGAATAGAGGTAGAGGGAACAGTATCAGTTGAGGCAAGAAAAAAAGTGAAGAAAAATGCCAAATACAACTCCCCCAAAGTTTAATACAACCCCAGAGTGAAATCATGGCGTGCTTCAGCATCATGTGTAATGTGTAAATGCAAGCAGGTACTGGAGGGCCATCTGACCCCTTCCAGAAAACAGCCCCTCCCAAGACACTATCACTATGTCTCTAGGTGGCCGTTGTCTTCCTACTGCTTATCACAGTAAGACAAGTTTCAGCATGTTATTTTCATTCTCTCCCCTCCCTCACTTTCAACTAGGATGCAAGTTCTGTGAAAGCAGCGACTTTCCAATTGTGGATAATATGAAGGTATTATCTAAGGTGATGACAGTATATTATTTATTTTCCTTTATTTTCAGACCCCACTCATGTCAGCTCTCTGCACACATTGTCATCTCTGCTGGAAGTGTTTCTTTCCTTGCTCCATGCCCACCAGCCGGTCTTGCCCATTTGGGAATTTTTTCCTCATAATCCTTCAAGCATCATCACCAACACCAAAGACCACTTTCATGGTGAGGTCTCTGATTATTTAGGTAGAGTTAGTGTCCCCTCCTTTCTATTCCCATAGTGCACTCACACACCTCTACTATAGCACTTTCCGTGACAAACTTTAGTATTTTCATTTGTGGATATGTTTTCATGAATACAAGAGCTCCTTAAGGTCAAAGATTATGTTCTATGCATCTTTGTATTCCTGGCACCTGGCACAATGCTGGCACATAGTGGGTGCTCCAAAGTGGCTGTTGAGTGGGCATCAAGGTAAAGACAGCCTCTGTAGAGCAGAAAAATGACAAGTGACACCCTCTGAGCAAGTACCAGGAGAAAAACAATCTGCCCAACTCTTTTAGGGAGATTGATTCTGTGATGTTAGTTATAGGTCAAGGGGGAAATGTCTAGGGCTTACAGATTTTTGTTCCTTAAAAGACTGATATGCTACTTTAGCCACAATGCTGGCCACCACGAGGAAGGGTTCAGGAAACCAATACAATTTAAAATATGAAATAAGCATGAAAGGGAATATGCTCCTGTTAACCTAAAACACATTGTATGTACATTAAGAATATGAAGCGTATTTCCCACTTAAAAAACACAAGGGTCTGTGTTCTTTAATCATTCCAGAGAAAGGTGAATAACATACAGGCAGCAATTTCCACAGGTGGCTGGACTCAAATGATGAACCTCTCCTTTGCTGGTGAGATCAGAGCCAGCTGAGAACCAGGCTCTGATCTTCAAAACCATAAAGACTAAGGACAGGGCCTCGGCAGAGTCTGCCAGATCACAGAACAGTAAATCAGATGAACTAAAGCTGGCATCGGGAAAATGAAACGGCAACTCTGTGTAGAGGGTTATATGCTCAGCACCCTTAAAACAGGTCAAAATTATTAAAAAGTTTAAAAGGGTTGAGAGAAATTCATAAACAAAAGTTTCCAAAATAGACATGTCCCAGGTGTCTGCTTAACTTTTTAAGATCCATGCCATAGAAGACATCCACACTCCCTTTCTAATTACATTTTAATGACAAACAGACACAAGCTACTAGACCAGATAAAACTTGTGTCTGATAAATAATTAGGTTCTTCTGGTGGGTGTGGTTGTTTGTATGTATGTGAGTATAGCTGTGTTTTAGTAACAATATTCTCTATTTTTTATCAATCCGAGATTATTTACATCATTGTGATTACTGTTTTGCCTTAATTTTTCTACTAAGTTGCTTTGATCAGTCTATTTGCCACTGAGGATCAGTTCATGTTTTCCCACTAGCCCAGGAGTTTCCAAAAAGAAAGGTACTGTACCACAAAGCAAGTGAACTCTGGAGTTGTTATTTCTGTGTTTTAGGATTCCTTTCCCTAAGGTTCAGAGACATCTAATGTGGTCATGTTGCTGTTGTTGTTTGTTTGTTTGTTTGAGAAATAGGGTCTTCTTCCATCACCCAGGCTGAAGTACAATGGAGCATCACTGCCCACTGCAGCCTCAGTGTCCCAAGCTCAGGCAATCCTCCCACCTCAGCCCCTGGAGCAGCTGGGACGACAGGTGTGTACCATCATCCCTAGCTAATTATTTATTTATTTATTTAGACACAGGGTCTTGCCATGTTGCCCAGGCTGGTCTCGAACTCCTAGGCTCAAGTGATTCTCCCACTTTGGCCTCCCAAAGTTTTGGGATTACAGGCATAAGCCATGGCACCCTGCCTGATCTGATCGTGTTTCTATGAGAGTCCTTTCTCTGCCTGTCAGGAGGACCACCTCTGTGGGATGCACAGAGGGTTTGTTATGTTCTGCCTCCAAGTCATGGTTCTGGAGAGGCAGAGTTTCCTTGTGGAAACCTCTGATGATATCACAGATTCTCCTTCACATGCCCAGAACATCGGGGAAAGCCCGAGGCATGCTGAAAATATTCAGCTGTCTTAAACAAGTCTTCTCTGAAAACTATCATCTTTGTGTTTCTGCTCATGATGTAACATGTCTGAACACCCACCTGTCCAATGCATCATGGGAATTATGTCGGTTAAGCACCACCCTACCATAATTTTCATCTCTGCAAAGAAAGAACAAAAGTATGTCACATAGAAAGTTACCACAATATTGGCTAAGCACCAAATGAGAGAGACATGAGGGCAAGCTCACAATTTTTGGCAAGGTTAATTCATTTTATTTCAGTTGTGAGAACACAAAATTATGTGTCTATTTTAACCAGTCACCACTTGAAAGAGCATGAGAAAAGAAACAAGTTTGTCAGTACAAATGATCATTTATCCCATGAAGTTTGCACCCATGATTGTATCCCATGATTCAACAATGAATGAGTGTTGTGATGTGTTTTGTTTTATCAGACTGTGGGAATATGAGCCCATTTGCTTTATATGTATTAGAAGAGTCCTTTTTGGCTTGAAGTCAAATACAAAAGCTTTCCACAAATTGTGCTTAAATTTAAGCAAGCTCATTATGTCTGGATATGTTGGTGGACTTGACGTTTCTCCTTCATAAAACGTGGGAAACTCAGTACCAATATTTGTGGTTAAGGAGATTAATAATTCACAGGAGACCTAGACCATTTTTGAACCATGAGAATACAGTTTGCTCTAGTTAATCATTAAAATAATCCTATGAATTAGGCAGTGAAGACACTGTCATATCCAGTTCACAGATGAGAAAATTGATTGGGGATTTTGTGGCTTTCCTAAGACCACAAGGTTAGCAAGTAACAGACATGGGTCTAGGACCCAGATCTTTTCATTCCAAACCATTGCTATTCCTACTGGTCAACCCTGCAATCAACCTTCATATGTAAAATCTCAAAGTAATATCATTCTTGTTTTGTACAGTGGAACTGAAAGTACAGGCCCTTTCAGGAAATGTCAAAACATGTAGTGAAGCCTTTGGATTTGAACCAAGGCAGAAAGTACCTGAACCTATTTCATGTCAACCCAACCAAACCTGAAATACCACAATTTCCTGGTTATGCTCCAGTAACATTACTCAACCCTCTGGTACTTCTTTTTTTTTTTTTTTTTTTTTTTTGACAGAGTCTTGCTCTGTCTTCCAGGCTGGAATGCAGTGGTGCAATATCTTTGCTCACTGCAACCTCTGCCTCCCGGGTTCAAGCAATTCTCCTGTCTCAGCTTCCCGAGTAGCTGGGATTACAGGTGCCCGCCATCACGCCCAGCTAATTTTTGTGTTTTTAAAGTGGAGATGGGGTTTCTTCATGTTGGCCAGGCTGGTCTCGAACTCCTGACTTGCCCACCTCGGCCTCCCAAAGTGCTGGGATTACAGGCCTGAGCCACCATGCCTGGCCTCTGGTACCATTTTTAATGAAGCTATAAAAGAACTGTAGTAGACAATTAAATAGAAAGGCGAACAGTAAAAGTGAAACAATGCCAGCAAATATATACTCTCAAAGACCCCAAGAGAACTTTCCTATCTTCCTCCATATCTCTTACTGAAATTTTTGAAAGAGCAGCAGATACCAGGCATGTTTTTATCTGAGGCAGAATTATAACACACAGCCCAGAACTGGGCCAGGGAAAATCAGGGAAGCATCAAAGCCAATTTTCCCTTCATTCAGCAGCTCCTATGCCATCCAAGTTGGCTTCCCTGGGTTTTCTTGGGGAGGCATGCCTGGTATAAAAGCAACATTCCTCCCAACTGTGATTTGTCTTATACATTCTATCTTCACTCGTCTGTGTAAATATTGGCAATCCAAAATGTGTGGTCTACATTTGACATGACACTATCACTACAGAAAATTGGAAATGCTCTGACAGAAGCAATAAATGCTGTTTCATGGAAGGAAATGATTGTCTAATAGTGCTAACTCCAAAAGTTAGTGTGAGTCTCTAAATCTCTAAAGTCCTGTATATTTCCTTGAAATAATATATTCAATAACAGAAATTAATAGATGTTTTAAATTTAACATTTACATGAATGACCCTCAAATAACCATATCTGCACAGTTTGTAGATAGTTTAGAGTAAGTATCCTATAATGCAAGATTTCCCAACTTCAGGACTGTTGACACTTTGGGGTTGACAATTTTTTGTGTGGGAGCTGTCCTGTGATTTATAGGATGTTTACCAGCGTCCTTGTTCTCTGCACATTAAATACCAGAAGCACTCCCCAATTTTAACAACAAAAATGTCTTCCAACCTTGCCAAATGTCTCCTGGAGGTAAAATTGTCCCTGGTTGAGAAACATTTGTGTAATGGAAAAACAATGAACCATGTTAAAATCTCATCTCTACCACTAAATAGCTATGTGCCATTAGACAGGTTACTTAGCTTCTCTGAGCTCAGATCCCTCTTTTGTAAAATCAGGAGATATAACACCTACCTTGTGTTTTATTGTAAAATTAGTGGTGCTTTATACATAAAGTATCCAACACCAAGCTTAATAACAAAGAAATTATAAAATGTCTACATAATTTATAACATACACACAACATCATATATATCCGGGCTGGACAAATACGTATTGCAAATCTATATTGGCAATGAGGCTATATGCCTGTGGCCATAGTTTTCAAATCTTTAAACCTCTCAGCTAGTAGAAGTAATGCTCAAAACAAACAAAATTTTGTTGGTGGTAAGTACTTACAAAGTAATACCATATATCCCACCTTCAGAAGTAGATGGCACTAAAATAAGTCGGTAATTTTTAAAATTTCTCTTGTACATATCAAAATTTTATATATTCAATTCGGAATTATACTATTTTTGTTTATTTCAGCTGACATGATCAACATAGCAGGAATTGTCCGATCATGGATTAACTGTTACCTTTTTGGAAACTGGAAAGTCATGTTTTCTTTTCAATTTACCAAGTAAGCACAAACATCTATCCTAGGTAATAACCAGGCTCTCTCTCAGTAATGACTCACATTCTCTTATGTATGTGGATATTTAAAATGGCAGAGATATTCTTGAAACTCTGATGTGTAACCTATTTATGCTTACTAAGTCTTACCAAAAATTAGACCATGCAACAAAGTGTTTCAGGAGAAAAGCATTCACTTTTCAGATGAGTATTAGCTTCCCAAACAGAGAATGCCTCTCTCTGCCGCTCCATCCACCCACCACGCTCCACACCAGCTTACTTTTCTTCTTCAGGGCGTTTCTTTATCCAACTGTTATCCTGTAAGAAAGTTCTTCTTTTGTTCACCTCGTGAAAATCCTGCTGCTTCCGTGTGGTTCCCAGAGTAGTGCTCTTCATCTCTATCAACAGAAACATGAAAGACTGGAAGATGTAATAGTGTGGAGTTGAGTGTGGGCTTGTTAACCTGAAAATCCTGAGAGGCACAACTGATTGGCCAGCATCAATCTTCTAGGCTGGCAAGTCCAGTACTGATTAAACGTAGGATGCACCAGCAAGAAAGAACAGATCCCACACCCCATCACCAAAGATAACACATAAAGCTGCTCAGGTGCCAACTGAAACTGCCAGTGCCACTTATGAGGCCCCATCCAGTTCCTGGGAAAGGAGAACTCCCAGCCTGGGATAAACCGAGCCAGGATTTAGTGGGCTGGCCATTTTACCCCATAAGAAATATACCTTGGAAGCCCACAAAAGACTGTTTTTATAATACCTAGTAATAGTCAGTAAGTCCTGGTCATTTGATTCTAAGTAACTTAATTCTTTTATCCTGTAAGAGCCAAACACAAAGAAGGTCATATTTTTAAAAAAAAGATATTTTTATTGATTTTAAAAAAATGAATTCCAGTCACATGACTAAAAGCTGTGGCATGTATACTTTTCCTTAAGCCTAACTTTGCAATGCTAATTAAATTAGACTGTTGTTTCTAAGCATTCAATGTCTGTATTAAAGAATTGAGATCTGTGAGTTGTTTTTCTGAAATTTTAAAGTTTTCTGAGTAAGAGAAACATCATGTACATTACCATTTCCTGTGGGAGACATTTTTCTCAAGGTAACATTGGACATGCTGCCTTCCAGTAAGGACCTAAAAGAAAAATGGGAAATAGAGAAAGCACAACAATGACTCTAAGAACCTGTAAGTGACTGTTTCATGACTGAGATTCACTTTTCAATAACAGTGACAGTCTCATGGTCTGTCATAACAAATGCATGACATAAAATGCCCCTGAGAGTTCATCTCTTCCAACATATTTATTTTACAGATGGAGAAAATAAGGCCCAGGGCGTTTTGTGATTCCAGCGTTATATCATAAGCAATTGGTAGAATCAGGCCATCAATTAATTCATGTGTTCAATCAATAATTATGCATGGAATGCTTACACTGTCCCTGGCACTGAGCCTGGTGCTGGGGGCAGAAAAATGAGTTAGACAAGTGTCTGGTCATGGTCAAGAGGAAGAGAGAGAGATCGTGCTGAACCCACAGCGCACTGTGAATGCCCAAAGAAGGGCTCCTCAGCTCCTTCCTGAAAAAAGCCAAAGCAAACTCAGGAAATTGCTGTGTAATTAGAAGGAAAGCAGCCAGGCACATGGAAATCACAGACTTTGAGAAGCACTGGTGATTTTAGGCAACCGCCACATGGAAAACTCAAAGTTACTGAACTACTCTTGTGGTGTCAAGGGGTTAAGGTAACCCACAGCACCAGTCTGCCCAGGACTGATCCAGTTCCCCAGAACTGAGTTATGACTTTGTGGGTCCTAGGTACTTTTGCCTTCAGGGTCCCTTCTTACACAGACATACACACACACACAAATGTAAAATTATATCTTCTGACTATGTTAGTATGAATATGATCCTGGCTGGCTTCATTATTATTATTGTTATATCGATATTTTTCTTCTGTTACTGAAGGAAATAAAAATTAAAATGCTTTTGTGGATCACAAATGTATTGTGGGCCTTTGTGAGCCTGAGTTAACCCTGCGTCTTCCTGAAAGTGGAAACCAGAAAAGTCCTGGGCAAACCTGGATGGCTGGTCACCCTACATGGGGTTATTATGTCCTTTCCAGTATCTATGTCACCCAGACTGTGTATGGAACATCGGAGGGGCATTCAAGCTCAAGTCAGAAGCGAGTTTTAGGTCCATATTTATCACATTCAATGTCTAGAAAATGAACCACTTAATCTCCCTGCAAAATGAGGCTATTGAAACCTGCCATCTACTTCCTAAGCTGCTGTGATGATCAAATGAATAATGTACAGGAAAAAACCACTTTGTTAAACAGTCAATGCTATTGGACTTACGGAAATATTATTGGACAACTGTCTATAGGTATAACTTGGGGTTCTAAAAGCCCCCACTTCCTGTCCCCTAATGGGAAAGTATTTCCTGTAACAACTTGCCATAGGACCTGAAGCGGGAAAGACACACTTCTCTGGATCAAGGTATTATTTTCCTTGGGGTCTCTTTTTAGAATGTCAGTAGCACTGCAGAAGATCAGAGGTGGAGGCTGTGAGTGTCCAGACCAGCTTCCCCTCACCAGTCTGAAGCTTGGCAGCTACAGGCTCATGACTGCACCTTTCCTGAGGATTTGCCCTTCACTCCGCCTGGCTGGTTGCACAGCCTCCCCACTCACTACAACCTGGAGCCGGTGGCTGACTGACCAGGATAAAAAAGGTCAGTCCCTTGCCTCAAGATAGAATCAATTTTATCCAGTGACTTGCACTTCAGAGCTGGGATCCGGCAGTAGATCAGCCAGCAGAGAGCACATCCTTGCTCACTTCCTTCCCCGGCCTTCCCCTGCCTCTCTCCCTTCTCCCGAAAGCACAACCTCAATAACTCACAAGCACCCAAATGCCTCTCAGAAATGGCTTCTGGGAAACCTAACCTAAGATGTGGATTAAGAACCAATGTATTCATCACGACCATTACCTTCACAGGGACCAGAAGCTGTTCGCTGCATGAATAGCTGATTCTGAAGGTCTTAGTGGAGTTAGAAAGAACTGCATCTAAGTGATGCTGTTTACTGACTGTGTCACCTTAGGTATGTTATTAGCTCAGGTCTCTTATTTGTATAAGAGGTGAAATAGGAACATTATGAGGTTCAAATATTACTAGATAACATATGTAAAGTGTCTAATTATTGCCCAGCACACAGTAGGTGCTTGATAATTTTTAACTCCCTACTCCATCACCTTGGCAAGCAGAGAGCAAAGACATAGGAGAGGTATGGTTGGATGTGGGAAGGGACAGAACAGACTTGAACTTGGGCAGCTGGGCACACCAGGAGTGTCAGGGATCCCCTGGCTGGCTATGTTTGGAGGCTGCATAGATAAACTCTGGCAAAATGAAGGTAAAGAAGCACCTAAAGGCAAACTTAAAGCTCAACTGGTGACTATTTTGCCTCTCTCTGGGAGTGTGTCTCAGGACTTTTGGCTAACCTTTTTCCTGTTTCTAAATGGGCTCTGATATATTTTTTTCCTCTTAGCTGATAAAGACCTGGAGAGTTCTCAGTTGATTGCACTAGAATTCTCAGGTGGTCAAAATGCTGATTGCATAATTAGTGACACATCTGCAGAGACAGTAATGCAATTGTGAGACAAAAGACAGGGTAAATGGAGAAAGGGTGTTTTACAATTACCTGCTTATTTTTCTGTCCCTCCCAAGAGACTGTGTTTCTAGTGGGAAAGGCCTAAATCTTTTCCTTCTATTCCCAGCATCTGGGAGAGAGTAGATCTTGCCTGGGTGCTTGTTACTGGCCAAGCCATGTTCCTCCAAAATTCATATGTTGAAGTTTCCATCGCTAGTATCTCAGAAGATGACTATATTTGGAGATAGGGCCTTTAAAGGGGTGATTAAGTTACATCCATGCCCCTGACCAAACTATCGTGAGAACAGAAAACCAAACACCGTCTGTTCTCACTCATAGGTGGGAATTGAACAATGAGAACACTTGGACACAGGAAAGGGAACATCACACACCCGGGCCTGTTGTGGGGTGGGGAGAGGAGGGAGGGATAGCATTAGGAGATATACCTAATGTAAATGACGAGTTAATGGGTGCAGCACACCAACATGGCATCTGTATACATATGTAACAAAACTGCACGTTGTGCACATGTACCCTAGAACTTAAAGTATAATAAAATATAAATTAAAAAAATAAATAAAAAAGAGGTGATTAAGTTAAAACAATGCCCTTAGGGTGGGCATTAATTCAACCTGACTGGTGACCTTGTAAGAAGAGAAAATTTAGAAACACAAAGAGACACCAGAGGAAAGGCCACTTTGAGGACACAGTAAGAAGGTGGCCATCTGCAGGCCAAGGAGAGAGGCCTCAGGAGAAATCCAAATCTGCCAATACCTTGATCTTGGATGCCCAGGCCCCACAACTGTGAGACAATGATTTTCTGTTATTTAAGTCACCCATCTGTGGTATTTTGTTATAACAGCCTGAGCAAACCATGGAATCCTTATGAAAAAAGTAATTTGAAGAGTTATAAGATAGCCAAGTCATTCAAAGAGCTTTGATCCACACTGCACCTGATCTGTGCCCTCCGTGTCTTCAAATGGTTTATTGCACAGGATAATTGCTATTAGAATAAAGATCCACTGGTCGAGTCCCTGCCCTGAACAGGGTACCTCCCAGGCATTGTCTCTCATTTTTCACATAAACTCTGCGGGGTGGCTCTTGGTACCTCCAACTCCCAGGTGAGACTACTGGAGCTCAGAGAGAGGATGAAACATGTCCAAGGTGTTAAGGGGCTGTGTCGGGCTTCTAAACCAAGCCACGTCGTCCTCAGCAAACAGCACGAATGCCCATCAGTAGTCACTGCAAGACTAGGCTGCTGCCCTGGTGTTGGAGCGAGAGCAGGAACGTGGATGCAGGGGCTTGCCTGGTGCTGGGCATCTCACTCCTTGGAAGTCCCATGACCTCCGTCAAGTGCTTGGTACCAGGGCAGCCTCTCAATGAACCGCTGCAGCAAACAAACCTTCACAGGACAGGCTTCTCTGTGTATTCCCCAATATTCCTTTGGTTAAAAACATGGCCACACAAAAACTTGTACATGAATGGTCATGGTAGCACATAACAGCCAAAAAGTAGAAATGACCCGAATGTCCATCAGTGGACGAATGGATACACAGCATGGCATCTCTGGGCAACAGAATATTACTCAGCATAAAAGGGAACAAAACACTGATTCATCCTACAACGTGAATGAAACTTGAAACATTAAGCTAAATGAAAGAAGCCAGGCACAGAAGAGGACACACTGTACGGTTCCATTGATATGAAATGTACAGAACAGTCACATCCACAGAAAAGAAAGTGGATTAGTGTTTTCCAGGGGTTAAGGGGAGAGGTGAATGAAGAGTGACTGCTAAAGGGAATGGGTTTCTTTTTGGGGTAAAATTAAAATACTCTGGAATTAGATAGTGGTGATGGTTGCACAATCTTGCGAATATATATAACATAATAAATATAAAATAATATATAATATGTTACATATTATTTATTATATAATATATATTTAATAAATAATATAATATAATATGTAATTTTTATAATATTATAAATATATGTCATATTATATATTTTATATTTATGATATAAATAATATCTATCTATATAGATTTTTTTTTAGACAGAGTCTCATTCTTCACCCAGGCTGGAGTGCTGTGGCACGATTTCGCCTCACTGCAACCTCTGCCTCCTGGGTTCAAGCAATTCTCGTGCCTCAGTCTCCTGAGTAGCTTGGACTACAGGTGTGTGCCACCACATCTGGCTGATTTTTGTATTTTTAGTAGACATGGAGTTTTGCCATGTTGGCCAGGCTGTTCTCAAAGTCCTGACCTCAAGCAATCCACCTGCCTTAGCCTCCCAAAGTGCTGGGATTACAGGTGTGAGCTGCCGCACCCAGCTGTGAACATATTTTTTTAAAAGCACTGAATTTTACACTTCAAAATGGTGAATTTTATGGTATGTAAATTATATCTCAACTACAAAAACAAAAACTGGCAGCAGGCCAGGCCGTCTTTGAGCTAGAGAGGTAGAAAAGACACTCTTATATGTCCCGTGTGGTTTTGCCAGAATAAAATGGAATCAGATTATATTTCACAAGATTATCCCAGTCCCATGAGGATTTGTGCACCTCCATACACCGCTAACAATTAAGCCCTCCCTGGTATACATCTGTATCAACTCCTAAATGTTAAACTGGTGCCTTGAGTGACCCATGGATCATTCATCATTGTGGCCTGAAAATATGCTCTCTGACCCTGAACTATGCAAGAAGCTGTTAAATTTATACAATAGAGACAAGCAGGCCTAGGCTTCTGTGGAACTCACAAACAGAAACCACATAAATAATATAAACACACATATTCAGGAACATCCTAGTTTAAAACTTTCTGTCTTCTGATTGGATCTTAGTTCCCATTTGTGGTTTAAGAAGAGTCACACTATTGTACAGGACAGCAGAATGAGAGTTGCAAGGATAAAGTCAATCCCAGGCAAGAGCATGTCTATGTGAATTAACAATGGGGTATAGCAGATTACGTGACAATAAGAGAATGTGACATTATACCATGTTACCAAAACATGGAACCATTGGGTAGTGTGTTCTGTTATTTCAATTGATCACATGCTATTTTAAAATATATATTACATATAAAGACATACAAATAGCTAACGGGTAAAATGCTCAACACCACTAATCATCAACGAAGGCAAATCGAAACTAAATGAGATACCATCTTACCCCAGTTAGAATGACTATTATTAAAAGGACCAAAATGACAGATGCTGGCAAGGATGCAGAGAAAAGAGAACTCTCATACACTGTTGGTGGGAATATTAATTAGTACAACCTCTATGCAAAATAGTGTGAACATTTCTCAAAAAACTAACAGTAGAACTACCATATGATCCAGCAATCCAACTGCTAGGTATCTATCCCAAAGAAAAGAAATCAGTATATTAAAGGGATACCTGCACTCACGTGTTTATTGCAGCACTATTCACAATAGCAAAGATATTGAATCAACCTAAGTGCCCATCAACAGACAAATGGATAAAGCAAATAGGGTATATACGTACAATGGAACTATACACAGTGGAATACTCTTTGACCATAAAAAAGAATGAGATCCTGTCATTTGTAGCAACATGGATGGAACCAGAAGCCATTATGTTAAGTGAAATAAGCCAGGCACAGAAGGACAAGTGCAGCATGTTCTCATTCATATGTGGGAGCTAAAAAACTTAATCTCATAGAAGTGGAGAGTAGAATGATAGATACCGGAGACAGGTAGGAGTATGGGTGGAAAGGGGAATGAAGAGAGGTTGGTTATGAGTAATAGCTCTAATGTTTGATATCAGGCTAGGGTGAGTAAGCAACAACATTATGGATATTTCAAAGTAACCAGAAGACTCAAAATGAAGCTAATGCATAAAAATGTTAAACATTCAGGTGATGGATACCTTGACACGATCACTATACACTCTATGCATGTAACACACACGTATACCACAAATATGTAAAATATTTTATATCAATAAAAGATAAAATACATAAACTATATATGTAGTATATAGTTAGTAAATACAGTCTATATATAAATAATTTACTTATAAGTATACAACATAAAGAGCTATCCCTATAGCTATAAAATTAGAATTGTTTTTAGAAAACATACTTACACTCATTAAAACACATAAATTTATCTTATGCATGCCATATTCTTCTACTCATGCTACTTATGCCAACCTCCCTGAATAAATATCCTCTGCATGTGAAAATTTCCTTTATTTTCTTTTAGAAAGTGTATTAGTCTGTTCTCATGCTGCTAATAAAGATGTACCCCAGACTGGGTAATTTATAAAGGAAAGAAGTTTAATTGGCTCACAGTTCCACATGTCTAGGGAGACCTCACAACGATGGTAGAAGGCAAATGACAAGCAAAGTCACATCTTACATGAGGGCAGGCAAGAGAGCATGTGCAGGGGAACTGCCCTTCATAAAGCCATCAGATCTCACGAGACTTATTCACTATCACAAGAACAGCATGAGAAAAACCCCACCCCCGTGATTAAATTACATCCCACCAGGTCCCTCCCACGACATGTGGGGATTCTTACAATTCAAGGTGAGATTTGGGTGGGAACACAGAGCCAAATCCTATCAGAGAGTTAAAAATACACGCTGATCTTTATACAGACTTCCTGCCCATCCTATTGTCAACACCCTTCTTTTCCCCATTACATCTTATCCTTAGCTTCCCTTTATGCTCCAGAACTTTCCATCTCCCTCAAACCCTCAAAATTCATCTGACCCTCAAGGCCTCAGGATCTTTCTGTCTACTAGCCAATCTGAAGTAAAATGTGCCTGAACAGGTGACATCTTCATGTGTTAGCAGTGGCATAGGAGGAAAAATGATTGACAGCCTTTAAGCAAGAAAGTCTCAGATTGTGTGTGTCCCAGCTTTATCACTCATTAGCTACTTGGACCAAGTCTCTGCTTCTGCCTCTGCAAAGAGGAAGTTATAGCAAGCTTAAAAGGTTGTTATGGAAATTAAATGAGATAATGCTTTGTAAATTACAAATTCCTATAAAATCATCTAAAGCATTTTACTGTTTGAACTTTCCTCCCTACCTCGCAGATCCTAAAAGGGCAGCAGAAGCCTAGGTCAGAGGAGGACTGAGGTGGGATATGGGTAGAATACGAAAGAAAATTTAAAACACAGCAACCATCTGGGTTTTTGGCCAGAGAGCTATGTACTATGGAAGAGGCAGCTGGGATGTCCCAGATAAAGAAAGTGGGTTTACTGGAAACTATTCCTAGGGAATATCCCAGAGGTTCTGGGATGAAACCAGTGGGGGTGTTTATAGGATACCTGAGACTAGTCATTAACAGAAAGAAAGAGGGTGAGTCCCATGAGCTTGTTCAAATGTCTTATTTCACTGGTTTTTATTTAACCAGGTCTTCTGGAAAATACCTAGCTGACAAAAGCATGAAAATATCAGACCCTATGGCAGAATGTTGGGTCTGATTGGAGCTATCCCTAAACATAAAATGATGAAGAGATACCTGTTTTCCTCTACACATCTTTTTGCAGGAATTTCTGATAATCCGAGAGTTGATTAAGACTTCAGCCCTCCCAGCAGGGTATATAACTCTGGGTGCAGACCTCCAGATGGGCAGAGGATGAGGGAGTGAGGGATGGAAGGCAGTGGCACTGAGTTCGTTGCAAAGGGTCTGCTTGCAAATCCTTCTGCACTCAGCATCCAAGCATTTTTATACCAAATCCATCATACCCTTTTGTCAACCAGTAAATTACTGAAAATGTAATTAGTCTTATATGTGAAACATCATGAACTTTTTTATTTTAAAAATGAATTTTCATTCTTAAAACAGTTAGCAATCATTACTATAGATTTTGGGGTAAATCTAAATTTTTATTTTAAGAATTATTCCATAATGCCATGCCTCTCTCTTTAAAATTACAAATGTTACTCACATTTTTTTTAATGTTTAAGATTTATCTTAAATTTTGGGGGGGTTGGGGGCGGTATGTTCTGATGGGAGACGACAATAAGGAAAGGTCCAGTCATGATGATCTGGAGATTTCCAAGTAGAGACTCATAGCAGACAATGACGGCACATCTGATATCCATTCTCCCCTTCTTTCTTACTGATAGCTAAAGCCACATTTCTCAGGCTCTCTGAAGCTAGCAGTAGGCACATTTGTAGTTCTATTACAATTGAAGTGGAAGTCCCTGGGAAGAATGTGTGCTTTTGTGCTCCCCGACTCTTTTCTGAAACTAAGGTGGCTTGCAGGAGGGAGGAGCAGTCCTCTTGGACCTCAAGGACTGTGGGCAACCATAGGGACTAAATTCACACATGAAAAATAGCAGAGCAGGAAGTTAGAAGGGACCTGGTTCCTTGACAGTGTCATAGAGTTGCCACAATAGCCCTGTATTATCTATCTCTGAGCTTCTCCTTCCAAGAGAAAAATAAACCTCCTCATTTGTTCAAGAGATTTATTTTCCTTTTCTTTTTTCTTTTTTCTTTCTTTCTTTTTTTTTTTTTTTTTTT